>NW_024723423.1:0-17554 GCF_018991925.1 Homarus americanus
TTTTACTCCTCCACCTCCTCCCACCCTTACTCCCATGTACTCCCACTCTTACTCCACCCTTACTACCATACTCCCACCTTACTCTCTACCCCTTACTCCCACCCCTTACTCACACCCCTAACTCCCACCCTTACTCCCACGCCTTACTCCCATGCCTTACTCCCACCCCTTACTCCCACCACTTACTCCCACCCCCTTACTCCCACCCCTTACTCCTACCCCTTACTCCTACCCCTTACTCCCACCCCTTACTCCCACCCTTACTCCCACCCCTTACTCCCCACCCCTTACTCCCACCCTTACTCCCTTACTCCCTTATACTCCCTCCCTACCCCTGCTCCCACCCTTCTCCCTTATACTCCCACCCCTTACTCCCGCCCTACTCCCGCCTTACTCCCACCCCTGCTCACCCCTTCTCCCACCCTTACTCCCACCATGCTCCCACCCTTACTCCCACCCTTACTCCCTACCCCTTCTCCCACCCTTACTCCCACCATATCACCTTATACTCCCACCCCTTACTCCCACCCCTTACTCCCACGCCTTACTCCCACCCTTCACTCCTACCCTTCGCTTCTACCCCCACTGTTACCCCACACTACGCTGGTAATTGAAGACATCATACATTTGTTCACTTAGACACCACTTATTATTCAGGACCTAATGGCTATAATATCAGAGTCATTATTCTTAAATCAACTTTATATATATATCAATTGTCAAAAACCTTCACCACAAGAAAGAAAAGAACAGTCGGGTATGGCAGAAAATGTAATAAACGAACATGGAGTAAGACATCAAGCTCCATATTGTAAACAAGATCATCGTCATTGTTTATTTATTGCGAGGAAAAATATTGTTCGCAATATAATTATAAAAACCTTCTGTAATTCATTCTCTTCATTACACTAAAAGGTAATGAAGTATATAAAAAAAATAGTTTATAAATTACTAAAATAAAAATACGTATAAAAAAGTAAAATAACATCTATTTATGGAATAGAAAAGAATTATATCGTAAGTGGGTAAAAGATTTCTTGGGTAGGTTTTAGAATACAATAACTGTTTTCTGCATTACACCGATGGTTCCAAGTCAGAAATTATCCTTAAGTTTTGTGAATCAGTATTTACAGTTTTTCTTAAAGGGTGACTTAAGTTACGGTCACACGATCCCTTTGATGAGCAATTAATTTGGAGCAAGAAATTACGAGTAATTTCTTCCAAATGTGGTCACACGAGTGGCTCTTGGTTCAGTTACTACAGCAAGAAAAAAAGTTAACGCCGCTGTGCGAGTAGAAGGGAGACGGAACATCACAACAACAATGCAGACGACGCAGCAGCTATCCTTGGTATTATTGTTATTATTAAAAGAAATGAGAGAAAGCGAAGAAAAACTATTGGGGACTCGTAAGTGGCTGGCGAGGAGGAGGAACGAGTGTTTAATATAGACTGGTTCAACTATCGTAGTTACAGTAGGGAGGGTTGTTAGTGTGTGGAGAATGACCGGCTGTATGGGCTTGTGTTTTGTAAACAAACACGCTAAAACACCACCCAAATAATAAACTCAGTGTGTCGTAAAAAACTGTTTGTGCATTTTATACATAATGTTATTGATCTATGTTATATATAGCCAAGGTAAATACTCGATAAATAAGCTTCGTGTCATTAAATATGGTATTAACCGGGTTTGAACCGATAATCTTGCTCGAAATAGTCAAGAAATTGACTATCACGATTGTCAATAAAAATGCTTCAAAAACTTGCTCGAATTTCTCGAAAATTGCTCGAAATAACTTTCCGGCAAGAAATTGCTAAAAAAAATGCGCCCATGTGACCAGTGCTTTAAGAATTGTATGATATCCTCATGGCAATGGAAACACACACACACACACACACTCACCCCATACACAGTCACACACTCACCATGCACAATCACACACACCCATACACACACCGTACATGCACAAACCATACACATACATACACACACACACACACACACACACACACACACCATACATACACACACCATACACATACACACACCACACACACATACACACACACACACACACACACCATGCACACACCATACAAACAAACAAACACACACCATATACACACACACACACACACACAATGCACACACACACACCATGCACACTCACACACACACACACCATGCACACTCACACCATGCACACACACACACTAATTGTTTTAATTTAGTTCTTGGAACTCTTAAGTGGCAGCGCTTGATGTAAACACTTCTTGGCATTTTCTGTTTATCTAGTAGCAGGTATACACACAGATGTAATATGAGAAAATAAATTATGAATTCTGTCCAGGGAAGTGTTGTGAATATGACCTTGAGATAACACTTGTGTTAAGTGTGAATTTCCCTGTCTAGTGATATGTCCAACTACTACTCTGGGCCGCGAGACAGTGGTAGTGATTACAGATTGCCCACGAGGGGGCTAGTTTATTGGGCACCCCCTTACATCCTGTGCAAGGTGAAGCGCAGAAGCGTTTACAGTGCCCAACTGGGAAGCATGCGGAGTTCATGCTTGCCTTTATGACTCATGCATTAAGGGCGTAAAAGGCCTGAAGGGTCATGGGTTTTGTCAGCAAGTTACATAAAGTGACAATGATGAGTGTGTGGGGGGAAAATTCCCGGTACAATTTATCTGTTTATGGCAAAGTGTGGCAGGTCCCTATTAATGTGAGCGGTGTTTACTGAATCAGCTGACCCTGGCTCGACCTTTTGAGAGACGCAAGCCAAGTGATCTAAGAGTCGTGAATAACATGGTGAATTACTTGGTGTTATTCATTTGGGTGAATATTTGTATAAATCAAAGGTGCTGTCACACACACACACACACACACACACACCACACGTGGCACACCACCAACACACAGTTTCTGAGAAGAGTTTGAGATTGTATTTAACGAAGTCTTAACTGGGAAAATGTTGTATGGCTTTTGTTATGGGGTAAGTTCTGGCGTGAACATTAAGACTATTTTCATAATTTTTTGTAACTAATATTTTTATCTGCCTGGTACAATTATTTATTAATTTGTATTGTAAGTTATGTCTTGATAGTCGATGTAATGTAACAATTTATTTTTTGTGTTAATGTTCATATAGATTGGTTCAGTGTTGCGGCTCTGACTCGTCAACGATGTTAATAAGCTCTTGAGTACATACTGCTGGTGAAACTATGTTATATTAACAACACGACAGACAAGTACTATAATACCTTAACATTTAACAATAATTCAGCCTTAATTTAATTTTTTCACCAACTTAAGACACATAACCCAGAAGGAAGTAAGGCGGGCAACATAACGCGGGATATCGTGGCTTCACTAAGTGCAAATTATGGAACTTGAGGTAACACATTATGGGAAAATGCGAGCCCTGCTAAGTGGTTCTCCTCAACATGGACGCAAACATCAGATGGACAAAGAAACAGAAGAACCCCGGATATACATTCATTTATTCTACAAAAAAGTTACGTAAACGAGCGTTAAATACGTTTAAGTAATCACAGTTTACGAAGCTGAAGTCGAGATATTAGAAGATGAAGAAGACTTTAGCATATCAGTATACCCCACGACCGGCGCCAGGATGTTAAGTGTGCCATCAGGGTATATTAGCGCTGAGAGACGGGTGCTATCGTGGTATATTAGCATACCTTCACCCTGAATGGTATATCAAAAAGTACAGGATTTACTTCACAGATATTTAGTTATATCTATCGGTATATTATATAAATTATATCAATATATCTGTGTATACCAAATATGGCATCAGAGTATATCACCGTTTGCCATCATATTCTCTAAATAACCTCAAAGTATACCCCCGAATGTTTAATATCATACACTATAAATGACACTGTAGTATGTTAGTATATAATCAGGGTATAACATAAATAATATCAGCATTGTTTAGAATATCATATATATTAAGCGTGAGGAATGGATGTATATGATTCAATATATCACAGTTACATAAAGCGGTATGTCAGCTCATCAGCATATCACTAGAATGACATCAGAGTATAGGACACTATACTCCAATAAATACTGTCAGGTATCTAAGTATATCAGGGTAATCACTGAGAAGTGTCAGAACATATCAGCATATTCCTTGACTGGTAACAAAGCATATCAACATACTCAAAGTATAATCAATGTCTCCGGAATAAACAAGCCAGTGACAGCAGCATATATTTCTGAAAATCAGCTGTGAAATATGTTCAGAACAGCCCAAAGTATACTATAATACTAAGCAACATTTGAAATATACCAGTATACTTCTTAACAGTCAGGGAAAAAATCATTATACAGATTAGTGTCCTCGAAGCAGATCAACTTGTCTCCTGCTTTCTGGGGACCCATTAGTGGCATATCAGTATATCCAAAGAGACACATCGGAGTATATTACCATATATCCCAAGTGCCATGAAGGGATATCAACATACCTGAGTATATTAACTAGCTCTCATAGTCTTCCACTCTCTCTTAGATCCGTCAGAATATGTCAGCATATCACCCTATCTTCTGAAGGTCCAGTTTACCTTGTTCCGAAAGTATGTCGAAGCATACTAACAGATCCCTGAATGCCTTGAGAACATATCAGTATACTTCTAGGTTAATTCATATCATATCAGTATATCCCCTGAATCTAAGGTATAGCTAACCTCATTTCAAATTATTATTAGAGTATGTTAACATATTCCCTTAGAAGCATACCAGCATATCTCTTATGTCATTACAGTCAACCAGTATACGCTCAGAGATAGATGCAAGCATATCAGGGTATATTAGCATACCCTGTAAGAGAGATATGAGCCTAGCTACATAACCAAGTATATCAGCATACCCCATATGCTCTTATAGTACATCAGCACACCCTCTGAGAGACAGAACCATACCAACATATCAGAACATATTAGTATATCCTTTAGAGTGATATGAACATAATGGCATATCAGATGACAAGAGTATATCAGCATAGTCTTTGAGGAGCATATCAGACCAACCTAGCATAAGCTCTTTAAGATAGATGGGAGCATATCTTAAATAGACTGGAACATACCAGAGCATATTAGCATATTAGCATATTAGCATATTAGCATATTAGCAAGGTGAGGAGGAGGAGGAGGAGGCAGGTGTCCACCGACCAGGTATGCCGATAGTCTGGTGATAATGTGGGTAAAACTGGTGTGTGTGTGTGTGTGTGTGTGTGTGTGTGTGTTCGTTCTCATGTTTATTTCTTGTAAGGTATGTGTCACCTAGCCGGCCATTTTGTTTACATTTTCGGTCGCTCTAAAATACCATTAAAACAATATTGAGTATAAACGTTTGGCTCAACTGATGATCTCAAACATGTCCCAACTTTTTTTTGCCTCAACTCCACATTCTGTAACTCATTTAGGTAGATGTCCCTCACTACACATACACTGGACTATGTGTAATGTTGCAGCTAATGTGTTATCAAGATATTGCACATTATAAGTTCATGTGTGGTCATTATTATATCAAACGGAGGAATTTTAAAGAGCTATTACACCACCTGTATCATTAGTTGTCGCCAGGTGAAGGAATGTTTAGGTAGATTATATTTTATTTACTGTAATTAAAGTTTCAATACCTAAGACGTTCCACTATAAGAGTCTTTCAACCTCAGGTAAGGTCTAAAGACTTTCTACTCTAGGTCTTACACCCTGGAGTAGCTGTATCGTCCACATAGGTAATTACTCCACAAGGAACTACAAGTTACACCTTGATGTAATACTTCATTTATTGCCAAACTTTATAGGGAAATATTTTTTCACAAAGAATTTCAAGTTACAATTTCACATAACAAGTCACATTACAAACGTTCCTTCGGCTTACAGTTAAACTTTGCAATGTCAAGATATTTTTTTCACTGCAGAGGAAAGTATGCGTCATCATCACCACACACACACACACACAGACAAAACTCCTGTATCCAGATTCTCAAAAGTTTATAAATTAAATTCTTCCCTAAAATTAAACAGACAATACATCTATTTATCATAGAGTATGTGAACAATATCGACGCCATATTGGTTACTATCTTTGAGTTATATAATTAGTTAGCTTCATAGTGTTAATTATTTAGTTAAAAAGGAAAAATAATCTACTAGTGTGTGTTGTGACCAAAATATATCAACATTGTATTTACTTTCTCCTCCAGGGGGCACTAAGTCTAGAAAATGACACAATTGACATCTACATAAAGTGACTGATCAAGGGTAGATATTGGCTACCTTTTGTGTTACTTTGAGGTCGTAAGAACACACAGAGCTGCTCTTAAGGATGTTTACCACAATACACCTCAACCAGTTTCTCATTCACTAAGGTCAAACAATAAATCTGGTTCACAAGATACACCGTAAATTTTATTAGAATACAATAATCAATTACTGTATTATTGTATTGAGGCGAATAGTCTTATGGTGTTAAGATGTGTTCTTAAGCCACGAAGGTAAACAAAAATTCAATATCTGCCTTGATTTGACGATGATCTGTGAGCGTTAGCAAGTCCTCCTCCTCCTGCTCTCGAGTAAGGTAAGGAAGGCCTCACCTGACCAAAATTGTTAATTAAGATAGATTACCTGAAGATTAACCCTCCCAGCTTATTTCAACTAATGATTAACCTAACGCTACTTGGGAAGTTAAGTTAGGTTAGGTTAGGTTAGGGTAGGGTAGGGTAGGGTAGGGTAGGGTAGGGTAGGGTAGGGTAGGTCAGATCAGGTCAGGTCAGGCAGTGCCAGTGTAGTTAATCTTGAGGTAAAATAAACTAGAGGCTAATCTTCACATGAGCCAGTAAGACACTTTGACGGAGGCGGTTACGTACAACAGGAAAGCTCTGATAACATATAATGTACAGTATATACCGTTTAAGTTGCGTCAGCAACTCTATACACCACTTATTGACTTACTCATTCACTGCCGTAGAAATATTTACTTCTCTAACAGTTTTCTATATGGTTCCCAGTCATTATAATACGACCTTGTAAAATCAAATGATCTAAATTAAACTAAACTTATCCAAATTAAACTTATTAGCTAACAAATCCTTCTAAAACACGATATATGCAAATCAAAAGTTCTAAATTCAACTTAACTTATCGTAATATAACTATTATAACTAAACCATTTTAATTAAACCTAACCTAAACACCTCAAGTGCCACAAACAGAAGGAAAAAACACCTTTAATATTATCGTGTAGGAGGCCCCTGTAACCCACTAACTCCAGGTAATGCATCTATATCAATCTACCTGCGTTAGAAGCTCTATACGTGGCTATGATCGTTACCCACTGCTGGAGAACATTTGTACTTCTATAATTACCCTGGAGAAACAATGCACCAATTTACGATTTATTTATTTTATTTTTCATTTATTTTTTATTCTTGGTCCATACTGTAAACATCGCCCGCTTGTGAGTCCCGTCAGCCATTTTGTTCTAACTTTCGGGGATTCTAAAATAAGCTATAAATAAATAAATAAATAAATAAATACAAGCATCTTTTGTTTTTCTAACCCATGAGCTGTGAGTCTTCATTATATACTTCAACATTACTGTAAACTAAGGCTAGAGAGGGTGTGTACAGTACTAGTGGAGTCAAGACGAGAAGGTATTTCAAATCCATAAAGGGTTTTACAAGTGGAGAGTCTTACAAGTGGAGGGTCTTACAGGTGGAGAGTCTTACAAGTGGAGGGTCTTACAGGTGGAGAGTCTTACAAGTGGAGGGTCTTACAGGTGGAGGATTTTAATAAGGATAAATACAGCAAGTCTTACAGTTGAATCAGCCAAGTCGAGGAAAACTCTTAAGAGTCACGTAACTTCTACCTGGTGTTACCTGTAATCAAGCTAAGGTATATGTAAGAAGAATATTATCTCGTTACTATCCATTCCTCTTCCACTATCCTGCGAGGTGGTGTATTAATAGGCACAGATACTCATGATAAAGAAGGAATAAAGAGAAAGACGCAAGATACCTATAAAATGCGACAGAATATACCCACACATGCGTAATCCTAACCCATCCCAACCCAACCCAACCCTATCCTACCCCAGCTTCACCACAGTACACAAAGTCATTCTTGGTATCAGAATGACGCCTAAACACCCTGTATCGCCTAAGACACATTTGAATCGGATGGTTCGTTGACGGTTTTATTTCTTCGGTATAAACCAGAGAAGCAATTAGTTCGTGGGAACAGTGAGTCAAAATACTTCACATCAGCTTCGTTTACGACCTCCAGCTGATATTTACTTCTGTTGTCTATATCAATCACATTTTATAATGAAAACAAAAATATGGTTAGTTACTTAAAAATGAAAAAAACATCATACTTAGATACTTAAGAGTGAGGAAAAAAGATACTTAAGATACTTAAAAATAAAAACACTCTTTGATACTTAAATTAGGACAAAATAAACGGACATAAAGATTTAACTATGAGCGGTGGATATTACGACATGTACCGGCTATCAATACAGAGGCGCTATTTAGCCGTGAAGTTCTCTCAGAAACTCAACAAGACAATATGTGGTCACGTAAAAATTTCAGGTTAATTTTTAACACCATCCGTCATTTTAAACCTTGGCACCTGTAGATTAAGAAAATATATGGTGATATTTTTTCTGATGGGATAAAGGTCGTATTTGTCCAGAGAAGTAAGAGAGGAAAAAAATCACTTGAGAGGCATGACGCACAGAGTGTCTAAGGTGATAAAAGATCATATACTACCATTTGGGTTTTCAAATTAAGTTCATTACATAAAATATCAAACTCATAAAGATTACAAAAGAACAGAACATCATGAGCTCTCTACAGCTATTGTCAGCCGTCAATATGCTGATGTACAGAAGCTACACAATGTTATTGGTGACTGTAATCCCAGGAAAATGATGCTCTTTTAAACTTGGTAACTGGAGCTGTAATGCCAGAAAATGCCAAATATGACAATCTATGTGCATATGAAGTTGGAAGACAAAATTATGAAAATTTTGTCAAGAAACGTATTGTTGGTCCATTGAGCATCTGGGAAAAGATGTCCAAGGTTAATCTTCTGTCGTGGAAAGCAGCAAATAAGACTTCAACCATCAAATTGCTATCACAAGTTATAGAACTTAAGCAGGACATACAGTATATGCATCACAGAAGGGCAGCACTGTACATATCAAGTCACCAGACACTGATGTGTTTGGCATATTAAAGCAGCCTCAACTTGGAGAAAATACAAGTATGAAAACAGGAACTGGTGAGCGACGACACATTGGGCAGAGAGCCTTACAGGTTTCCATGCCTTCACAGGATCTGACTGCATTGGAAAATTTGTTGGCAAAGGAAAGAAAGCATGTTGGAGCACTTTGATGAAATCTAACACAAAAGTCCTAGATGCATTCAAGATGCTGAGTAGACCAAATGCCCTCCAGCAGACATGTTTATTGGTCTAAAGGAATTTGTATTTAAGCTCTACTGTCCACGAATGACTTTCACTAAACTGTCATAACTTAGATGGCATCTCTTCAAGAAAACGCAGGCAGAAGCTGGAGAACTACCAGCGACTGCAGCAACTCTAAAGTATCATATATTGAGAGGAAGGTATCAAGCTCTTCTGTGGTCTTGTGATGCAGACAGTGAAATGCTTTCACAATTAGAGCATGGCTGGAAGATTGACAATGACTGTTTCATACTAGTAATATCAGACCAACCACCAGCTCCAGAAGCAATCACAGAACTTGTTAAATGTGGATGTGGCGTCAGGAAATGTGGATCATTGTCATGTTCATACAGAAAGAATCAGAAAGAATAGCATGACATGCACCGAGATGTGTAACTGTCAAGCAGATGATGAGAAATGCCTAAACAAGGTGAAGGAATCTGTTGTACACAGAAGACTCTGATGACGAGGACTGAAGCAATGTCGTAAATAATAACTTGTGACTTGTTTACACATGATGTATAACACTACAAACTTTTAATAAATATAAAACGGTGGTTCTAAGCTTTTCAGATAATGGTAATATGTATATGTTTAATTTCCAGTATTTGTCTTTAGCAAATAATTTTACTTACTGCAATCTCTTCTTTGCCAGAGACAGGATGGCATATATGAGCAGCCATGTTTGTAACACACTTATGATATTATAACAGCATTCATGATATATTATGTTAAATTGTAATCATATAATACTACATGTTCATAGGTTATTAGTCATGTTTTAAGTTAATTAGGACTTAATGGTAATACATCTGTGGTTCATTACGCCGCTCTTTAATAAAACTTCTTTAAAGGCATAAAACTTATAATAAACCGTTCAGAAAAATGACACCACAGTTCCTTAACATAGTTTATAAGGATTATTATAATGTATGGTGTCAAAAATTAACATGAAATTTTTACGGGATTACTTAAGCTCCTACACTAAAACCTGCCGACCTAACCTAACCTTTTTTACCCACCTCTACCTACTTACCTAACCTGACATAATCTAACCTAACCTGACGTAATCTGACCTAACCTGACATAATCTAACCTAACCTGACATAATCTAACCTAACCTGACATAATCTAACCTAACCTGACATAATCTAACCTAACCTGACATAATCTAACCTAACCTGACGTAATCTGACCTAACCTGACATAATCTAACCTAACCTGACGTAATCTGACCTAACCTGACATAATCTAACCTAACCTGACGTAATCTAACCTAACCTGACATAATCTAACCTAACCTGACATAATCTAACCTAACCTGACATAATCTAACCTAACCTGACGTAATCTGACCTAACCTGACATAATCTAACCTAACCTGACATAATCTAACCTAACCTCCCCGTCTGACATAAGCTAACCTAATCAAACCTAACTTTCCCACCTACCTAACATAACCTATCTACTTATTACCTACCTAACCTAACTTAACCCAACCTGACATAATCTAACCTAACCTATTGAAACTTAACTTAACCACCTACCTCATCTAACACCACTTTGTAATCTCTCTGTGCTACAGCTGACAGGATGAGTATGGGGGGCACAATAAACTAGCCTCTAAGTGGCAAAATTAACAAAACTAACCTAACCTAACCCAACCTGACTTAACCTAACCTGATCTGATCTATCCAACTTAAAAAACTTAGAATATATAATAAAGCCGTTAGGTTAATTTAGGCTAAATATGGTTGATTCATATTTTGTTTTGACAGAAATTCCCGGCAAAATAACGTATCTATATTGAGAACCACCGCCATGTTGGTTCCACGTTAACAAGACACGGATACACTACAGAATAACCCGTGTTCGTTTAACCTCAATTACTACAGTTTACTTTATAATCTTATTTCACAATCTTCACTACATCTCGCTTCACAATCTTCACTGCATCTCACTTCACAATCTTCAGCCAGGTGAGGTTTATGGATCGGGCTTTTTGTGCGAGAGATAGGAAACGTAGGACTAGGGTATGTTTTCTGTATGTATATTATGTATGCTGGATTATGTATTGTGTATGTATATTATGTATGTGCTCCATTTATATTTATTCAGCCTAGCTAGCAGCGTGTGGCAATGTTATTACCATATCCCACACGCTTAATTAATGTGCCTGGCGACGTATGGAAGCTGCTAATGTATCACTTGCCATACGTCGTCTATGGTAGTTGACCCGGACCTTAGCTAGGGAGCAGTGCTACCCACCTCTGTGTACATACTCTTATCCAGTAAACCGAACCTACAAAACTATACAGGTGTTTGTGTTCTCTCCTGTATATAGAACTTATTACCCAGAACATCTAACATGGCGCAGTGCGTAGTTTTACTGGATTATTACGAGTGATTAGTGCAAGTTTGTGGAAAGCCGGCTGATGGATCCCCGCCTTGGGTCAACCCCGCGTCATCCCTCGAAGAATTTCGCAACTTTGAGCAGTGTCAGTGACAGTGATTTTCTGTGAAGTGTTTAGTGCATTGTGTGTTTCGTGCCATTCATGTGTGACCTTGTTCGAACGGATTTCCAAGGTATACGGCATGTTCTGGGCATTTGTGGGGTGTAGAGCTCAGCGCACCCTCCTCTGACCGTTTACAGAGAGCGACTGAGCTACTCCTATCTCCACCCCCCTCCCTCACAGCGCCGCCTCCACCCCCCCTCACAGCTGGGGCGAGACGCTCTGCCTGCCTGGGACACACACACATACATGTACTAACACTTGCTGACCGCGCGGCTTCATTATATATATTTTATATATATAACCTACTTATCTGTGTATTTAATTAAATTTTTTTTTGTCTGAAATCTTGTTGATACGACGGGCTGACCGGTCAACACTGATTTAAGACACAGTACACAGAGGAAGTAGTTATGTCTCATGCCTTACGTAGCCGTGGACCCAGCGCCTGGATGAGTCAAGCGGATGATAGTCCCCCAGAGATGGATGACCAGGCCGGCCCAGCTCCCACAACATCGCGCAGCCCTTCACCTCAACATTCAGCGTTATCTCCAGAGATAATTGCCTTAATGAAGTTTATGAGAGATGAGAGACGCGAGGATGAAGCTCACAGACGTTTGGCGGATGAGCACAGAAGGCAAGCAGAGGCAGAACGAGACCACCAACGGAGAATGGAAGACAGTGCACGGTTTGAAGCCTTGATATCTCGCCTCACTGTTAACCAAGCCCCTGGCTCTAACACTGCCTCGGTACTGAATGGTTCAGATACCTCATCCATGCTTCCTTCACGCCCCCCAGCCCCACCTAAAGCAGCAGCTCAAACACCGCCCATCTTGGAGCCTGATGTAAATTTCCAGACTTTTCGCGAATGGCGGCGGCGGTGGGCTGATTATGCTACAATGGTGGATCTCCAGAGTTTGTCACAGCCTAAACAACTCATCCAGCTGCGTATGTGCCTGTCCTTGGAAGTTCAGCGTGTCTTAGAACATGCGTTGCAGGTACCCCCAACCTCTTCGCTGTCTGTAGAGGAGGTACTGGACGTTCTACAACGGCACATCAAAGGACAGCAGAATGAAGCTCTGCGCAGGAGGGAATTGTTTAGCTGCAGACAGATGGAGGGTGAGTCTTTTGACGCTTTTTATGTACGTCTTAAGAGAGCCTCGGAAGAGGTAGATATATGTTTAGGCCACCACCAGCAGTGCGAGGAGACCCAGTTGAAGCAGGTGATCCTGATGGGTGTTAAGGACGAGGAACTTGTCCAACGCCTCACCTCCCTCGACTCTTCCTCTTCTCTTCAGGATGTGTTGACGATATGTCGCTCCTATGAGGCTGCCAGGTGTGCCACCTCTGCCATCCGAGCTCCCCCTACAGCTGTACGCGCTGTTTCCCGGTACAAGAAGGACAAGAAGTCTGCTCCTACGCCTTCGCCCACCACGTCCACGCCCGGTTCATTTTGCAACAACTGTGGTAAGCAGCACGGAACACAGGTATGTCCAGCTGCTCAGTCTACCTGCAACAGTTGTGACCGTAAGGGCCACTGGTCACTCACAGTACGGTGCCCAGCCAAACGCGTCCAGTGCAATGTGTGCGGCCGTCTGGGCCACTATGACAAGTGTTGCCCTCCCAACAAACCCAAGGAACAGCGTCAACGGAAGCTTCAGCGCCCTTCTACCAGAGAGGGCCGCCCACAGTCGCCAAATCAGAGGCACGACGACCCTGGACAAAGCCCGACCCATTTTAGGAGGGTGTACTCCTCGCATCCCAGGACCAAAGTCCCCCAGTACATCAGCGTCATCGTGACCTACGGCGGTGTGTCATCCCGTCTTCAGATGTTGCCCGACACCGGCGCTGATGCTACAGTCATCGGTCCCCAGCATTTGCGATGCTTGGGGCTCTCTCCAAGCGATCTAGGACCGCCTCCCGAGGACCTCTGCATCATGGCAGATGGTTCACAGATGGCCCCAGCCCTGGGTTCACTCTATGCACATGTCACCTTTGGCAACAGGTCGTGTCAGGCCTGGATTGACGTGCATAATGGTGTCCCGACTCCCTTGCTGTCCTACAGACATTGTCAAGAGTTGGCCATCATCTCCCAGGACTTCCCAAAACCTATTCTTGAGGTAAGACACGCCAACAGGGTGCACGAAGGGAGCAGCAACTACCCTGCTGCCGCCCTACCCCTACCTCTGGCCAGTGACACCTCTCCTTCGGTAGTTGTCCCTGCTGCTTCACGTCCCCACGCCTTGGCTCGCCTCCACGACAGTCACTGTGGAGCCGAGGCCACCAAACGGCGTGCAAGACAGACTGTGTTCCGGCCTGGCATCGACCCCGACATCTCCAATGCTGTCCAGGTGTGTAAGCCCCGCCACGTATTACAACCCAGCCAGCAGCAGGTACCCTTCATGAGTGACGACAACCCCACCCGCCCCTTTGAGTCTGTGTCGGCCGACTTTTTCTGTGTGTCAGGAAAGTCCTTCCTGGTTATCGTCGACCGTCTCTCTGGTTGGCCGGTTGTCATCAAGGGCGGTAATGACACGACGTCTGCCGCCACCATCAGCAAGTTCCGCCACTACTTCCGTGACGTGGGCGTTCCTGTACGCCTGCGAACCGACGGAGGGCCTCAGTTCACAAGCCGGGACTTTGCTGCGTTCCTTGACCGATGGGGAGTCCGGCATGTGTTGTCATCGCCCCATTACCCGCAGTCCAACGGCCACGCTGAGGCTGCTGTCAAATCTTTGAAGCACCTCATCCTTAAGGTGGCCCCTTTTGGGAATATTGACTGCGAGGCCTTCGACCGGGGTCTTCTTGAACTCCGCAACACACCTAACTACACCGGACGCTCCCCGGCCCAGGTTTTGTATGGGCGCCCCCTTCGTTCTTGTGTCCCTGCTCACCCTCAATCCTTCTCCAAGGAGTGGCAGGCTAAGACAGAGGATTGTGATCGCCGAGCCGCCGAACGTGTTCAGGACGTCGTCGCCCGCTACAACGACGCCCGTTCTCTCCCCAGGTTGAGTGTCGGCACCCAAGTCCGTGTTCAGGACCCGACCTCCCTACGTTGGGACAAAGTAGGCGTAGTCATGGGTCTCGGCAGGTCACGGGACTACCAGGTGCGGTTACCCAGTGGTCGTGTGTGGTGGAGGAACCGCCGTTTTCTCCGCCCGTAACAATGCCTTCTGCTGGCCCCGCCACCAGTGTTGAGTCCCATACCCTTCCCAGTGATGAAGTCCCTCGACGCTCAGAACGGATCCAGAAGAAAAGGTCCGCTCAAGACTTTGCTATGAGCGTATAGGGGGGAGGGAGGTGTATGTATATTATGTATGCTGGATTATGTATTGTGTATGTATATTATGTATGTGCTCCATTTATATTTATTCAGCCTAGCTAGCAGCGTGTGGCAATGTTATTACCATATCCCACACGCTTAATTAATGTGCCTGGCGACGTATGGAAGCTGCTAATGTATCACTTGCCATACGTCGTCTATGGTAGTTGACCCGGACCTTAGCTAGGGAGCAGTGCTACCCACCTCTGTGTACATACTCTTATCCAGTAAACCGAACCTACAAAACTATACAGGTGTTTGTGTTCTCTCCTGTATATAGAACTTATTACCCAGAACATCTAACATTTTCCTGGGGCTGGGATAGGGCATGTAGCCGAGAGGTTAGACAGAGTTTTGTCAGGGGAGGGTACCAATCCAGTAGTGTGTCTTAGTGTGGGGGGAAACGACATAGGTAAGGTTAGGAGTGAGGAACTTTTCAAGAGGTATAGGGAGGCGCTGGGGAAGATTAGAGATAGGGGAGGGGTCCCGATAGTATGTGGTGTCTTGCCTAGAAGAGGGGTTGGTCGTGAATTGCTGTCCAGGGCAATTGCTATTAATTGCCGACTGGAAAAACATTGTGCAAACAATGGTTGGGCATTCATTGATGACCGGGCAACGATTTTATAGCAACGACTACCTGTACTGTCGCGTGAGATTACTTGTCTCGTGAGGGAGTAAAACGTTGTCTGCATCCCTAGATGATGAAATTGTCACTCGAAGGGGTTTCGCCAGTAGAGATTAGGGAAAATGGGAGTCAAAAACAAGCAGGTCCTGGGAAGTAGTGGAAAACAAGTGAATAATGCTGAAAATATAGTTAGTCATAATAACAAACATCAAAGTAATAAATGTAAAACAGATAGAAAGCGGAAGAAATATATTAGTGTTTATAATACTAATGGTAGAAGCCTGCCAATAACAACAAAATGGACCAGCTCAGGGCCATTATTTAGTAAAGAACATAGATATAGTGCAATAACGGAAACATGGATAAATTCAAACAGCAAGCACATTTTTTAGCAGAATTTCATATTCCAGGATATAACCTATTTAAATTTGACAGAGTAGGAAGGAGGGGTGGCGGTGTAGCAGTGTATATCAGGGTGTCATTAAAAGGCTGCAATAAATCAAACATTAAAACAAATAGCGACAATGAAAGTATTTGGGTAGAGATTGGTGAGGGCAGTGAATCCGTAGTCATTGGTGTTATATATAGACTACCTAATTTGAGTAGGAACGATGGTAAATTGCTATGGGAGGAAATAAAGAAGGCATCTGATAGAAACTATGTATGTATTCTAGGCGATTTCAACTTTTCAGGCATAGATTGAAAAAATCAACTTAGCGATAATGAATCTGAAGATTTTATAGAAGTAGTACAGGATAGTTTTATATATAAATTTATAAACTTGCCCACTAGAGGAAATAATATCCTCGATTTAGTTCTCAGTAATAATGAAAATCTAGTAAAAGATGTTGGGATTGGAGACGAACTAGGAAACAGTGATCATAAAGCCATATATTTAACATAATATGGGATGGCAGGAAGAAGGAAAATTCGGCCTTGATCCCGGATTTTAGGAATACTAATTACGGTAGCATAAGGAGAGACCTAAGGGATGACCCTATGGTCAAAAGATTAATCCCCCCCACACCTCCGGAAACTGTCAACTTAGGACGGGATAACCCCGAATTTAATTTAGCAGCTACTTATGAACAATTTATTGCGACAATCAATAATGCCCAAAATAAACACATCCTAAAAGAAAATTCAGATCGATACGGAACCAACCAAAATGGATGAATAATAGACTCTTAGATCTTCTAGGGAAAAAGAAAGGAGTATATAGAAAAGTTAAGAAAGGCGAAAATCACTTACTTGGTTACTATCAGAACCTAACAAGACAGGTATAAACAGAAATTAGGAAAGCAAAGAGAAATTATGAAATCAAGGTAGCAAACGAATCGAAATATACCCCCAAAGCTTTTTATCAACTGTATAAATCAAAGGTTAGAGATACAATAGGTCCCCTTAAAACTACGACAGGAGAAATGACTGATGATGAGTTAGAAATGTGTAGTACGTTAAATAGTCATTTACGCTCCGTATTCACAAATGAAAACCTAGCACAGTTTCCAGAAGTTCATAAGGTATATAACGACAGTATAGAAAATATGTTGATGAATATCAATATTACTAGTAACGATGTGCTTAAAGTAATTAA
>NW_024723424.1:0-14434 GCF_018991925.1 Homarus americanus
GAAGCAAGTGCACCCCGACACAGGAGTCTCCTCCAAAGCTATGTCCATCATGAACTCTTTCGTGAACGACATCTTCGAGCGTATCGCTGCCGAGGCTTCCCGCCTGGCGCACTACAACAAACGCTCCACCATTACAAGTCGGGAAATCCAGACAGCTGTCCGACTCTTGCTGCCCGGTGAACTGGCCAAGCATGCCGTGTCTGAGGGCACCAAGGCTGTCACCAAGTACACCTCTTCCAAGTAAGAGGTTACTTGTGCACAACAAACACGCCAACCCACTACTACAACTTAATCGGCTCCATCGGAGCCACAGTTACATGTTAAAGAGACAGTTACCGACAGTGATATATTGAGAGGGAAATAAAAAAAAAAAAAAATTATAATAATCTGCATTCTCTATTGGCGTAGAAACCGGACTAAATCGAAACATAATAAATAAATAAATAAATTCTGCGTGGAGTACTTTTACACCCACTGCAAAGTGACATACATGGAGTGTGTTTGGGCTTCATTTCATGTTTGCAGCACGCCTATTTCTTGTAAACAATTTATTTTATTTTATTGTATTTTATTGTATTTTCTTTTATTTTATTGTATTTTCTTTTATTTTATTTATTTATTTACTTACTTATTCTTTATACATTTATTTGTTACTAGCTCTTGTTTGTTGCACCCACCCACCTCCCGAATTGATGACCTACTATACATTCGTGCCTGCACGAATGTTACCAACTTACCGTTAGGCGATTTGGGTAACCGAAATTAACGCTCTCCTACCACCAACCATTTCGATTGTCATGAAAATTATCTTCAGAACAGTTCTTTGGCCCTGAGAAGGGCCGAGTTATAGAGGTCTGGTAGGTTTTGTTGTGCTTTTTCTTTTTCCCCAAGGAAGAGGACTTAAGCACGCTCTCCGCGGATGCGCCGGGCCAGCTGGATGTCCTTGGGCATGATGGTAACGCGCTTGGCGTGAATGGCACACAGGTTGGTGTCCTCGAAAAGACCCACCAGGTAAGCCTCAGAGGCTTCCTGCAGAGCCATGACGGCAGACGACTGGAAGCGCAGGTCAGTCTTGAAATCCTGGGCGATCTCACGCACCAGGCGCTGGAAGGGCAGCTTCCTGATGAGTAGCTCTGCGCTCTTCTGGTAACGACGGATCTCACGAAGGGCGACGGTTCCGGGCCTGTAACGATGGGGCTTCTTGACACCACCGGTGGCTGGGGCGGACTTGCGAGCTGCCTTGGTGGCAAGCTGCTTCCGTGGAGCCTTGCCTCCAGTGGACTTGCGGGCAGTCTGTTTAGTACGGGCCATCTCGACGACGAAATAGTAAATACGGGCGGCCTGGTGTTGTTGTTGTAGTTGTTGTATAGATTGTCGGACCGTAGTCCGACACGGGCCTTTGCCTATAGGCGGCCCGTTTGGTGGTTCCGGCTGGAGCTCCAGGAGCAGCCAGACCGGATTGGGATTGGAGGTGGTCCCACCTGCAGATTGGAGGGATACGGCAGGTTGCAAGTGTGAGCGGACCCCCGATCAGTGGACGCTTACCACCGGCCCCCACTCTTGGACGTGGTCAGCCTCGGAGTGGCGCGCCCCCCGAACTGGGGTCCGCACTTGCTGGGAGAGGATGCTTTCTAAGCTATCTGGGTGGTGGGTATCGTGTGATGACCCGGAGTAGGTGGTGAATGTGGTCTGTGTGGGCCTTTCGGGTTAGAGTGGCCGCTGGTGTTGTGTGTGTTTCTGGGGAGATTTGAGTTCTGTCTCGGAGGCTTTGTGTGACCTCGCAATCGAGGAGATAGTGTTCAAGTGGGTTGGCTGCTGGCTCCTGACAGTAGGTGCATTCCGTGACGTCATTTCCGATCATCTGCCAGGAGCACTTGTACCCTAGTCGTAGTCGGTGAAGGCTGACTTGGGTTTGTCTTGGAGTTTTCTTGTCTGCGAAAGGTGGTTCCCCTTTTGTGGCCGCGAGGTACCATTTGGCTGATTGGGAACCAGCGTTGAGTGCGTGAAGGAAGCTCTTTTTGATGTGGAGCTTGGTAGTCTTTCTGAGGTGATTCTTGATCTGTTGCACACTTGCTGGAACTTGGATGTGTACGCTACTGGAGCGTGTAGCTGCCTTGGCTGCTTCGTCTGCCACGTCGTTTCCTCCGATCCCTACATGACTGGGAATCCAGTGTAAGACGACTGGTCGGTTTTGGCTTTGGAATTTCTGTAGCTGTGCGAGGATCGAGGTGATGATGTGGACGTTGTCTCTTGGTTGACTGTGTTGCAGCGCCTGCATGGCCGATTTCGAGTCCGTGTGAATTATGACGGACTTGTTGTGTTGTGTTGCAGCGTGTTGTAGGGCCTTTGAGATTGCTACCAGTTCAGTTTGTAGGGTGGAGCAGTCGTTGGAAAGTCTCCATTGGAGGGTCTGACCTTGGGTGTAGAAGGCCGCTCCGGATCTATGATGTTTTGGGTCCACCGAGCCGTCTGTGAAGTATGATGCTGCATCAGCCGGTGTCTCGGTGGCTATGGCTTCGAGAGTTATTTTTTTGAGGTCCTCCTTCTGGAGGTTGGCTTTACTATCGCCTAGGTCGGTAAATTTGAGGGTGGCTGGTGGAGGGCTCCATGGTGGAGGAACAGCGTAACCATTGTCTCGTGTGTCTTGGTTGTTCTTGACGAGTGTTTCTGCTTGCAGGTGTCGGATGACCTCGCTTGCCTCGTGCGACCAGGTGGCCCCTCGCACTCTGTGGTCGAGGTGGAGGGAGGCACTGATTCGAATCTTGGCAACTGTGGGCTTGTCTGCTCTACAGATTTTGGCGAGGAGACCCGCTGTCACCTGCTTGACTCGTACTGCCAGGGGTGGTAGCTCGGTTTCCATTTGCAGATTGCAAATTCTGGTCCACATGGGTGCTCCGAGCATGGTCCTGAGAGCATTGTTTTGGATGACTTCTAGCTCAGCTATTTGGTCTTCTCTCAGTCCAATGAGTGCTGGAGCACTGTAATCTACCAGCGATCTGATGGCGGCTGTGTAGTAGGCTTTGAGCACATGAAGGTTTGCTCCTGCGGATTTGCTGGTGAGCGACCTCATTATATTGTGTCTGCTCTTCGTCCTGTGCCTGAGATACTCGAGTTGCGACTTGAAGGTGAGTTTCTGGTCAAACCAGATTCCAAGACACTGGTGGGTGTTGGTCCAGACTACCGGCGTGTTTTGTATGGAGAGCATCTTGTCTGGTGTGTCTGTGCAGATGGCTATCGCTTTCGACTTGGCTGGATTTATCTTGAGTCCAAGTCTGTTGCACTCCTCTTCTATGAGTTGGAGTGCGTGTTGCGTGTTGGCTAGTCTGTTCGATCCTCTTACTATAAGCTGTAAGTCGTCTGCATAGCATAGGAGCTTGGCTGTTTGTCTGAAGGGAAGTTTGACTAGATTTTCCATCAGGACGTTGAACAGCATTGGACTGAGGATGCCTCCTTGTGGGGTTCCGTTTTCATGGACCCTGTAGCTTGAGGTTGCTCCCTGAAAGCGTACTCTTGCTTCTCTCTGTGTGAGGTAGTTCTGGATCCACCCCAGCAACCTTCCTTTGACGCCTTTTTCAGCGAGCGTCGTTGTAATGGCCAGTGGATTTGCTAGTTCGAAGGCCTTTTCCAGGTCGAGGAGGACCACCAGAGCTGGTTTGTAGTCCACTGTGCTGAGTATCTCGGCGATGTTGTTGCCTGTGCCGGTGTTCTCGGTGTAAGCAAAGATGAGAGGGTGTGGGCTGCCTACTTTCCACTTGAGTCTGTTGAGAGCCATTCTTTCTCCCGCATTCGCTATGCAGCTGAGGACGAAGATGGATCTGAGTTTGTCTGGTCCCCTGGGCTGTATATCTACCTTCCTCCATTCCGGTAGAAGTCTCTGTGCTATCCACGCCGATGGCTTGCAGAGATCCCGCCTGTTGCAGGCCTCGTCGATCATCTGGAGTCTGGCCTGTCGCAGACGCCGTTGTGTCTCCTCCGCATGTCTCAGGAGGTTTTTCGTTGCTTTTGGGCATGAGAACAGTTTTGCAAGTCTCTCGGCTTCCTCTTCTGGGTTGGGATGGGTTGGTGGTGGTGGTGTTGCCTTCCCAGATGCCCTTCGGATCTGGGCCCACATCTTGCCAAGGGAGGTGTGCTCGTTCAGTTCGGAGCACCACTTGAGCCAGCTTACGTTTTTTATTTCTTCCTTCTCTTCCCGGGTATCCTTAACTATGACTTGCAGGAGATGTCTGTTTGTTTCCGTGGTGATGTCTCCTGTAGTTTCTTCGGGCCATGTTCACTCTGTGGTTGAGTTCTTTCACCCTGGGACAGTAGTACCAGTAATCCTTGTACTGTCTTGATGTGGGTTTTGTTTTTGGGATAGCCTCTTCTGCCGCTTGGTGAAACGCCTCGACCAGTTGGTGGTGGAGGGTTGTCTCATCCACGGGTGCTGCGCCGGCCGGCTGTGATTTTTCGCGCCACTTAGCCAGGTGTTTCTTAAAGAGTCCCCAGTCTGCCTTTTGGGTATTGTATCTCCATCTCGGGGGGGGGTGGAGTGGGTAGTTTGTTCAACTTCAGCGTTGTTAGGGTTGCGAAGTGGTCGCTGGTCAGCGTGGGGTGTATCTGCCAGGAGGCCGAAGGCTGTAGTGCACTGGAGACGAAGGTTAGATCTAGCCTTCCTCCCCTAGTGTGGGTGGGCTCTCCGGTGTTCAGGAGGCAGATCTCGGGTGTATCTTGAAAGGTGGTGTATAGGTGTAGGCCGTCTTCATTTGTGGGGCTTGCCGAGCTTAGGAAGGGATGATGTGCGTTGAAATCCCCTCCTATGAGTGTGGCGTGGTCAGCGGCCGAAGCAAATAATTGAGTAACCTCCAGTGAGCCCCTTGGGGTCTTGAAGATGTTGTGAACAGTTAATTCCCGTTCTTGGAATTCCCGTTCTTGAAGGGTTACTTTGACAGCCTGTG
Source organism: Homarus americanus (assembly GCF_018991925.1). NCBI lineage: Eukaryota > Metazoa > Arthropoda > Malacostraca > Decapoda > Nephropidae > Homarus > Homarus americanus. The sequence goes on from NW_024723424.1 coordinate 4,935, forward strand.
TCTCAATGTTTTCCCCACATGGAAAGTGCTGCGTGACCTCGGAGGAGGGTATGCTTGACTTGACCAGGATCATACATCCTCTTGTTGACGCCTGCGTGAAATGCCTCCTGTATGTCTTGTAACCACTGAATTTGAAACAGTGGTGTTCTTGTAGAAGTGTTTCTTGTAGGAGTATGATGTCAAGCTTGTCCTTGGCTGCTGCTTCTTGTAGGAGGTGTTTTTTGTTTTTGATGCCCTGAGCATTCCATGTTAGGATGTTCAGGGTGCTGACGTTTTCCACCACTGTTTCATCGGGGACTTCTGGTGGTCCTCGATGGAGATGTCCAAGTTCGATTCCAACTGAATCAGGTCCATGTCTTCGTGTTCTGTGGTTTTTGCCTTCTGGGCCGTGGTTCGGTTCAGGGGAGTTGAAACGTCCAGTTTCTTTCTGGGAGCTGTCGGTATCTTGGGAGCTGTCGGTGTCTTGGGTTCTCTGGTGGCCTTCTTCGGTGTAGAGTGTACCTCGGCTGTTACTCGTGTGCGGACCGGCGTGGCTTCCTCCACTGAGGTGGCTGGAGCTATGGCGACTTGCCCGAGGACGCTCCCCATGAGTATTTGGAGCTGTGTGGGTTGGATCTTGTGTCCCAGTAGTCCGGCTAGGCCCTCCGCGAAGGTCGTCAGTACATTGGCTAGGTCTGATATGTGTATCATTCCTTCTGGTGCCTTGGTGTGTGCTTCTTTTGTCTTTCTCGTGGTTGTCGTTCTCTGCTGCTTGGGTGGCTGAGGTGTGGCTGTCCTGAGGCCAGGAAACTGGGCTGCACTTTGGGTGTTGACTGGCTGAAGAGGTTGTCTTTGTTGTTTGGGCCTTTGGGTTCCCCACACGAAGGAACTTGGTGGGGCTGGTGTGTAGGCGGTGGGGGCCGGTCTTGCTGCTGGTCGGTTTGCCTGGACCCTCTTTGTTCTCTCGGAGCATCCAGGATTCCAGGCGTGGTGTTTGCCCCCGCAGTTGGCACACTTGGGGGCAATTTTTTCCCCATTTTTCAGTTTGGTGAGGCAGGACTGTGTGCCGTGCTTCTGTGCGCAGACTGCGCAGATTTCCCTGTACGTGCACCTTGTCTGATGGTGCCCGTATTTCTGGCATCTGAAGCATCGCAGGGGCTCTGGGACGAAGGGCCTCACTTCGTAGATCCCCCAGGTTTTGAGGTCTATGGTGCTGGGCGGTGAGCCGTAGTGCGTTATGAGGACTTGTTTCGTGGTGGCCGTCTTGTCGGACAGGGGAGAGCATCTCTCGGCTTTTAGGATCTTCGGGTGGTTCTCCAGGGGTTCGAGAGGTAGTTCCTTTGGGTACCGGAGGACTACTGACTTCATCAGTTTCTGGGCGGGGTCTAGCTTGGTTGAAGTAATGGTGGTGGTGTTTTGTAGGTAAGTGTCGAGGGTGGTGGCGGAGTTCTTGTCTTTGGGGTGAACGATCATCTCCCCCTTTAGGTTGGGCCGCACTGAGAACTTGGCCAGTGGGTTTTGCTTTTCCATCTCTGTGACGGCGGCATATGTTGTTTTTACGTCCGTTTTCGTGATCCGGAATTTTGGCAGTGTCGTTGGAGGTGAGCTGGTGGTGGTGATGGGTGCCTTGGGGGCTGCTTGACGGCAATCGTTTCCCGAAAGGGCACGTCGGCGTTTCTTATTTTCTACCTTCGTCCAGTTGTCCTCAGTAGCGGTAGCAGTGGTGGTGGTGGTGGAGGTGGTGGTGGTGGTGGAGTTGTTGGAGGTGGTGGCAGAGTTCCTGCTTTTCAGGGCTTCGTTGAAGGCGCGTAACTGGTCTGCTTTCTCTGTGCGAAGCCTGTCGTGGTTCGGGTCGTCAGGTTGGCGGTTCAGGCGGGGATCGCGGTTAGGAGGGCGTACGCGCTCCATAACCGGGTTGTTGTTGTTGTTGTTGTTGTTGTTGTTGTTGTTTTAGATCCTACCTATTCCGGTTGAGTAAACAGCAAAGGAATTACAGCACTCCCCACTAGCTGGTGGTCGTAGAGTGGTTCCTGAGCTTCTCTCACGGAGCCCCGATTGGGGAAGCCTACTTCCTAGTGTATGTGACTGCTCACTTATAGACGTGAGCTAAGTGTGCCTATTTGGGAAGGATAAGGATTGCGACCCTCTTTCCAGGTGGACCCGCACGATCACGGTTTTCCTGGAAAGACTCGGCTGGGGAGGGTTTTGCTCCGACCCCCTTTCGTGTTCACAATCTCCTGGGAGGGAGGTGAACAGTTACGGGGGGGACCGCAGGACGAATACACTTTTGAGGGTGCAGGTCCCTAGGCCAGAGCGAAAAAGGAAAAATAGTAGTAGAAGGAAAAGGGCTCAAACCACGCCGGGAATATCGCGCTATAACTGCTCTCCAGCTGGAGTGTGGGTCACTCACGCCACCAGTGGGGAGGGCAAGCTAATGCTCGATAAACCAAGAACGCTCGTGAGTTGTTGTGGGCGATGACAGTCGTGGGTGGTCCGGTCCGGGAAGATGGCCAACAATGGCACGAGGGACAGGGCGGTCTTCAAGGTTCCGGGTCCAGCAGGAGGTCTTGTTGAGAGGTCTTCTTCGTTCAGGAGCGATGTGATAAGTGGCGGCCCGGCAGGCGGGCGGGCTTATATACAGACATTCTCCACCTCAGTGGCCACCTCATTGGCCACGAGTGCCGCATGCGTCATCCGCAAGCTACGCCCCACCTCCAGGAGGGAGGGACGGCCTTGGATGAACGATACTACCGCTGCGTCCACAGCACGCCACCTACTCCCACCAAACCGTGGGCGAAGCCACACCAGGACCACCTGTAGTAGCAACAACATGACTGGACGAGGCAAAGGAGGCAAGGGACTTGGAAAGGGTGGCGCCAAGCGTCATCGTAAGATGCTTCGTGACAACATCCAGGGTATCACCAAGCCCGCCATTCGTCGTCTAGCTCGGCGTGGAGGTGTTAAACGTATATCCGGCCTTATCTACGAGGAGACCCGCGGCGTCCTCAAGGTGTTTCTGGAGAACGTCATCCGTGACGCCGTCACCTACACCGAGCACGCAAAAAGGAAGGCCGTCACCGCCATGGATGTGGTGTATGCCCTGAAACGGCAGGGCCGCACCCTTTATGGTTTTGGTGGTTAATCAACCTGATGGACGGGCGCACACCACCACCACCACCACGACAAACAAATATACGGACCTAATTTTAGGTCCACATTTAAATCGCTAAAGAGTTGGTTAGACACTGAGTAAATCGTTGAAAATATATCCAATAACATGATCCTCTCTAATTCTGGACTTGTGGTATGAGTATAGGTTGTGTGTGAACGTGTTGGAACCACTTCCTAATAATTGTCAGTCAGTCAGTCAGTCAACATTCACCTAACCTCCAGGTACCTCACCTAACTTCCTGTAGCGTCACCGAACCTCACAAAATGTAACCCAATGTAGTTTATAATCTATCCTAACATGACATAACATAACCACGCACTATATTACTTCGGTAAGAGTAATGAGTTTTAATACACAAAGTTGCAGTTATCATTCATTCATACATCCATACATACATACATACATACATACATACATACATACATACATACATACATACATACATACATACATACATACATAACATGCTAGTGGCAGGGGGGGATTGAAGTGAATTTTAGGAGGATAGAATAGGTGCAGTGGCTAAACAGCGCTTGCGTGAGGGACTTTAAGCAGCAACTCGCCTGGATGCGGCAGGATAGAGTCAGGTCAAGCGTCCGGTGCATGTTGGGTTCCGCCATGGTTTCTCAGTGTTTGGTCGGCTTGATTGTGTGTTTGTTGTTTTCTTGTTTGGAGGAAATGTCTTGGTATTCTTCTTCTTAGCTTGAAGTTGATTTTCTTCTAACTCTTCTCCTCTTGTTGTTCGTCTTCCCCGTGTCTGCTATCATTCTGTAAAGACTCTATATATGTATGTAGGTATGAGTGAGTAACAGTTGCCGGTTACAGTGATACTTCATATTCGCTGGTGTTGTACTGTATGGCTTCGGTATTTCTTAATATACAAACGGCACCGTTAGGGGATTGAGGTATTTAAAAACCAGCCTACATTACTTATATATAGAAATAAATAATGTGGCTTGGACAATAATGACTACTACTCTCTCCTACCTTCCCCAAACAAGGGCTTTTCGAAAGTATACATTGGACACAAATGACTTAGTACATCATACATTGGTGGTTTAACAAAAGCCCTCATTAGAGAAAGGTGAAGGAGCACACAGTGAACATACAGATTAATGTTTGCACGCGTAGATCATGTAAGGTGAGATGTTGAACACCAGACACGTAGTGTAGTAACTCCCTCACAGATGGCGTTATGAGGGGCCTGATGATGTAGCAGTTACCTCACAGATGGTGTTATGAGGAAATTCACATGATGATGCTGTAGCAAAACATTCACTACGTGTTGTCGTAGCATCTTGGGGACACCACGTTGTCGACATGACTCACTCATTCAAGTGGGTGAGGTGTGGTCCCAGGCCTCTCTATCGTGGAGTCTCAGGGGAAGTATAACTGGGTACCTGGGACCTCACTGTGTGAAGGTGGTTAGCTAGCTTGGGTAAGACTCAACTGCCGAGTTGTTTTTCACTGAGTTAAGCACTGTTCACCACTATTCATCACTGGTTCCATTCCTTGGCCAAATGAGATAGTACCTTATGGCAAGAACTTGTTGATAGTCCGCTGGGGAGGAGGGTTCAGGGGAGTGAGTTGGTATGGGCCAACATATAAATAATAATAATAATAATAATAATAATTAACGGTTTATTGAAAAAGCTTGGCAGCCAGAAGACTGAAAATATACAGTTACATATTTGGGGAATGGGTTACGAATTACAAATAATATACAAGTAACATGAGTGACACAAATAAGACATATAATAACTAGCTGGGGAAAAGCTCAAACTACAGTTCATTTCAACATAGTGACAGTGCAAGGAGTAGTGTTTACTGGGAGTGAGTACACTGATTTATTACAAGTTATCGATAATTTTTACAATGGTTGGGACTGGGCTGTTCTTATAGCGATCAGTTCGTGCACGTATGGGCTGGGCTGGATGCGGTTGTGGTGTCAAAGAGCAATTCTCGGACTAGGGATCTCAGGTGGTAGTAGGAGCCGGTGTCGGGGATGGTGTAGAAGCTTCTTAACAAATTTGCAGATGAGGTCGTGGTGATGGTCAGTGAGAGTCTAAAGGGTCAGTGTGTTGAGCGCTTCTTGATATGTGGAGTAGGAAGGGTAGAGAATAATCTTGCATGGCCTCTTTTGCACTTTTTCGAGGTGTTTACGTTGTGTGGCATTTAGGGAGGAAGACCAGGTGGAGGAGGCATAGGTGAGCTTGGGAAGTATGAATGTTGTGTAAACACTGAGGAGCTCGTGTGCAGGACCACCGAGGGACTTGAGTCGGCGTAGGAGGTGGAGAGGGAAACTGGAGGATTTGATAACTTCACTGACGTGTGGTTTCTAATTTAGTTTGTTGTCTATATGTATGTGTGTGTGTGTGTGTGTGTGTGTGTGTGTGTGTGTGTGTGTGTATACTACTGTACTTTTTAGATCCTCCTACGCAACCTAACCTATTATAGTTAAGTATAGTAGGCTATACACTATTTTGTTAGTATGTGTTATAAAATGAAATTGCATGTTATTATTATTAATATTATTATTATTAATATTATTATTATTATTATTATTATTATTATTAGTAGTAGTAGTAGTATTATTATTATTATTATTATTGTTATTATTATTACATGCTAATATAATACTAAGTTGCCCGCCAGATTTCCTCAGAGATGGGAGGAGCACATTGGCGGCGGTGTTGTTTATACTCCGCCCGATTACTGATTCCTATTCACCGAGCCAGAGCTGGCGGGCGGCGTGTTATGTGCCACGTTTTGTTTCCCATTGGGCGTACCGCTCAGCTGGGGAGTTGGAGATTTCATAAAAAGAAAGTTTGAGTGGAGAGCACACCTTTTCCTTCACATACAGTTATCTTAGACCATCTACTAGTATAATAGTTTGCACAAAAATACTCTACACTCTTTCTAGGTTATTGTTATGTTGTTTTTTTTTTTTTGACTTCTCATCAGATTGTGCATTCAACTAATATACACTATTAGTGTGTTTATTATTATGTTTTATAGTATTATTTCGTATAATATTGGGTAACACAATTATAGTCACTAGTATAGTATATTATTGGGGTTTATAGCAGTTTGTGGTCTAATAGTATCATGCTTTATGAGTGGTGTTCTTTGTAGTGATGATTAGGCAATAAAATATGCTTTGGGTGTTTATAGCAGTTTGTGGTCTACTAGTATCATGCTTTATGGGTGGTGTTCTATGTAGTGATGATTAGGCCATAAAATATGCTTTTGGTTTATTGCTAACAAAATATACTTTGCTCTACCGCTGGAGTGCAAAACATGGTGAAACTTACATACACCGTTAATAAAGTATTGGTGGAAGAAGAAGAAGAAGTAAGAGGAAGAATTGTGGAGGGAATGAACAGTGAGACAATGTAAAGCCTCCAGGATGGCGGCAGCGTTTCTGTTATTAATATATAATAAGACAATAGGAAAATATGTTGTTGTCTCTACCTGTATTATTACCTTTGCGATAGCATGGTTCAATTTTGGGAGGACATAGGAAGGAGCAGGAGGTTAGGAAGGAGCAGGAGGTTAGGAAGGGATTTGTAGTGGGAGAGATAGTGTCTGTGATCCTCGGGTCACCACTCCTCGGATTGTGTCAGTTCAAGTTTAGAAGCTCCAACAACTTTCCCTGAATACGAATTGGCAACCTTTCGATTTACAACAGGTACCTACTTACTGCTACAGTAGGTAGGTGAACAGGGACAAAGGGGGCTAGGAAGAGTGTCCAAACAACTTGCTCCTGCTGCTTGTGTAGATGTGGTGGGCGGCCAAATTAGGTTAGGATACTACAGACGCACATCAGCAAGTTAGTATACATACCAGGAACCTCCAGCAGCATGTAAACTTGGTGATACACCTTTAAAGCACTACTATATTATTGAATGGGACACTGTCAAAGACTTCAGGCCACCTCACTTATTGTATCTTGAACTATGTCATTACTTCATTGAGGACATTACATTCTTGCTCTTTATCCCAAATTGGCTAGCCCACACTGGTAAATGTGTACTGTACTGTCAATGAATCTGATGTATTTCTTTGTGTATGAACCTGACTGAAAATAAGGTCTCATCCCTTGCTGCTGCTGCTGCTAAAGCTGCTTCTTGCGCCCTTCTAAGTCCCGTTTAAGTCCCCCACCCCAGGCCCCCGCAGTACCCCTTCACATCTACACCATTCAAAATCAATTTCACTCAATTTCCACAATACTATGCTAATTACACGTAAAATAGGGTGTTATCCTGCAAAACGTTGATGTCGTATATTTCTCTCTTTAAGTGATATCCTGTGGCTCCGAAAGGAGCCTGTTTGGTTAGGTTGTCTTGTGTGAACGAACCTTGGGTTCTTATTTCTTCTCTGTCTTCTTGGGGAGGAGCACAGCTTGGATGTTAGGAAGGACACCCCCTTGGGCAATGGTGACTCCAGACAGGAGCTTGTTCAGCTCCTCGTCATTGCGAATGGCAAGCTGAAGATGACGCGGGATAATGCAGGTCTTCTTGTTGTCGCGGGCGGCGTTACCGGCCAGCTCGAGCACTTCTGCTGCCAGGTACTCCATGACGGCTGCAAGGTACACAGGGGCACCTGCACCAACACGCTCAGCATAGTTGCCTTTACGCAAGAGACGGTGGATCCTACCCACGGGGAACTGGAGTCCGGCCCTGCTAGAACGGGACTTTGACTTGCCCTTCACCTTGCCTCCCTTGCCGCGTCCTGACATGTTGCTGCTGCTGCTTTCCGTGATAGGAGTTAAATTTCCGCCCGCCACCTTGGTCTTTTATACCAAGCTCAGGATCAGGCCAGGTGGCCGTCTCGCGGACCCAACCAATGTAAGAGAGCCGTAGCTGCAGCCAGTCTGATCCTGAGCGGCCCGCTCGGTATATAAGGAAAAGTTAGTCGGGCCAGTTTTCAATTCTCTCGCTCCGCGCCACGAGTAACTGTGCCGCCATGCCTCCCAAAACTTCCGGAAAGGCTGCCAAGAAGGCTGGAAAGGCCCAGAAGGCCATTGCCAAGGGTGACAAGAAGAAGAAGCGCAGGAGGAAGGAAGGCTACAGCATCTACATCTACAAGGTACTGAAGCAAGTGCACCCCGACACAGGAGTCTCCTCCAAAGCTATGTCCATCATGAACTCTTTCGTGAACGACATCTTCGAGCGCATCGCTGCCGAGGCTTCCCGCCTGGCGCACTACAACAAACGCTCCACCATTACAAGTCGGGAAATCCAGACAGCTGTCCGACTCTTGCTGCCCGGTGAACTGGCCAAGCATGCCGTGTCTGAGGGCACCAACGCTGTCACCAAGTACACCTCTTCCAAGTAAGAGGTTACTTGTGCACAACAAACACGCCATCCCACTACTACAACTTAATCGGCTCCATCGGAGCCACAGTTACATGTTAAAGAGACAGTTACCGACAGTGATATATTGAGAGGGAAATAAATAAAAAAAAAATTATAATAATCTGCATTCTCTATTGGCGTAGAAACCGGACTAAATCGAAACATAATAAATAAATAAATAAATTCTGCGTGGAGTACTTTTACACCCACTGCAAAGTGACATACATGGAGTGTGTTTGGGCTTCATTTCATGTTTGCAGCACGCCTATTTCATGTAAACAATTTATTTTATTTTATTGTATTTTATTGTATTTTCTTTTATTTTATTTATTTATTTACTTACTTATTCTTTATATATTTATTTTTTACTAGCTCTTGTTTGTTGCACCCACCCACCTCCCGAATTGATGACCTACTATACATTCGTGCCTGCACGAATGTTACCAACTTACCGTTAGGCGATTTGGGTAACCGAAATTAACGCTCTCCTACCACCAACCATTTCGATTGTCATGAAAATTATCTTCAGAACAGTTCTTTGGCCCTGAGAAGGGCCGAGTTATAGATGTCTGGTAGGTTTTGTTGTGCTTTTTCTTTTTCCCCAAGGAAGAGGACTTAAGCACGCTCTCCGCGGATGCGCCGGGCCAGCTGGATGTCCTTGGGCATGATGGTAGCGCGCTTGGCGTGAATGGCACACAGGTTGGTGTCCTCGAAAAGACCCACCAGGTAAGCCTCAGAGGCTTCCTGCAGAGCCATGACGGCAGACGACTGGAAGCGCAGGTCAGTCTTGAAATCCTGGGCGATCTCACGCACCAGGCGCTGGAAGGGCAGCTTCCTGATGAGTAGCTCTGTGCTCTTCTGGTAACGACGGATCTCACGAAGGGCGACGGTTCCGGGCCTGTAACGATGGGGCTTCTTGACACCACCGGTGGCTGGGGCGGACTTGCGAGCTGCCTTGGTGGCAAGCTTCTTCCGTGGAGCCTTGCCTC
>NW_024723425.1:0-6757 GCF_018991925.1 Homarus americanus
GTCCCATGATACTAGTATAACAAAGTCCCCTGATCGAGTATAAAAAAGTCCCCTGGCCCAGTATAACAAAGTCCCCATATCGAGCATAACAAAGTCCCATGATCGTTTATATCCAAGTCCCCTGGTCGAGTATAGCAAAAATCCCCTCATCGAGTATAACAAAGTCCCTGATGGTGTATAAAAAAGTACCCTGGCCCAGTATAACAAAGTCCCCATATCGAGCATAACAAAGTCCCATGATCGATTATATCAAAGTCCCCTGGTCGAGTATAGCAAAGGGCCCTGATCGAGTAAGACAAAGTCCCCTGATCCGAGTATAACAAATTCACTCTTATCGAGTATAACAAGTCCTTAACTTGAGTATAACAGAGTCCCCTGATCCGAGTATAACAAAGGCACCTGGTCGAGTATAACAAAGTCCCCTGAGTCAAGTATAAGCAAAAAGTCCACTGGTCGAGAGTATAACAAAGTCCCTGATCCAGAGTATAACAAGAGATATCCTGGTTGGTATAACAAAAGTCCCTGATCGAGTATAACATATCTGATGATCAAAAGAGCATAACAAAATTCCCTGATCGAGGTATAGCCAGAACCACATAGTTAATTTCAAAAAGTCCTGATTTGGTATGGCTAAGTTCCTGATCGAGTATAACAAAGTCCCTGGTCGAGTATAACGAAGCCCCCTCATCGGTACTCTATAAAGCCCTAATCAGGTATAACAAAGAATCCACTAGTCCGAAGTATAAACATATCCTGATAAGGTATAACAAAGTTCCTGACCAAGTATAACAAAGTCCCCTGGTCGAGAATAACAAAGTCCCCTGATACTAGTATAACAAGGTCCCCTGATCGAGTATAAAAAAGTCCCCTGGCCCAGTATAACAAAGTCCCCATATCGAGCATAACAAGGTCCCATGATCGATTATATCAAATTCCCCTGGTCGAGTAAAGCAAAGGGCCCTCATAGAGTAAGACAAAGTCCCCTGATCGAGTATAACAAATTCCTCTTATCGAGTATAACAAAGTCCCCTTATCGAGTATAACAAAGTCCCCTGATCAGTATAACAAATGCCCCTGGTCGAGTATAGCAAAGTCCCCTGATCGAGTATAACAAAAGTCCCCTGATCGAGAATAACAAAGTCCCCTGATCGGGCATAAGATAGTCCCCTGGCCCAGTATAACAAAGTCCCCATATCGAGCATAACAAAGTCTCATGATCGATTATATCAAAGTCCCCTGGTGAAGTATAGCAAAGTGCCCTGATCGAGTAAGACAAAGTCCCCTGATCGAGTATAAAAAAGTCCTCTGATCGAGTATAACAAAATTCCCCTGATCGAGTATAACAAAGTCCCCTAATCAAGTATAGCAAAATCCCCTCATCGAGTATAACATATCCCCTGATCGAGTATAAAAAAGTGCTCTGGTCGAGTATAACAAAGTCCTCTGATCGAGTATAAGAAAGTCCCCTGGTCGAGTATAACAAAGTCCCCTGATCGAGTATAACAAAGTCCTCTGGTTGAGTATAACAAAGTCCCCTGATCAAGTATAACATATCCCCTGATCGAGTATAACAAAATTCCCCAGATCGAGTATGACAAAGTCCCCTGATTAATTTTAAAAAAGTCCCATGGTTGAGTATAACAAAGTTCCCTTATCGAGTATAACAAAGTCCCCTGGTCGAGTATAACAAAGCCCCCTCAACGAGTATAACAAAGGCCCCCACTCGAGTATAACAAAGTCCCCTGATTGAGTATAACAAAGTCCCCTGATCGAGTATAACAAAGTCCTCTGGTTGAGTATAACAAAGTCCCCTGATCGAGTATAACATATCCCCTGATCGAGTATAACAAAATTCCCCTGATCGAGTATGACAAAGTCCCCTGATTAATTTTTAAAAAGTCCCCTGGTTGAGTATAACAAAGTTCCTTGATCGAGTATAACAAAGTCCCCTGGTCGAGTTTAACAAAGCCCCCTCATCGAGTATAACAAAGGCCCCTAATCGAGTATAACGAAGTCCACTGATCGAGTATAACATATAACCTGATAGAGTATAACAAAGTCTTCTAGTCGAGTATAAAAAAGTCCCCTTATCGCGTATAACAAAGTCCCCTGATCGAGTATACCAAAGGCCCCTTATTGAGTATAGATAGGCCATTGATCAAGTATAAAAAAGTCCCCTGGTCGAGTATAACAAAGTCCTCTGATCGGGTGTAACAAAGTCCTCTGGTCGGGTATAAAAATATCCCGTGATCGAGTATAACAAAGTCCCCTTCTCGAGTATAACAAAGTCCCCAGATCGAGTATAACAAAGGCCTCTCATCTTGTATAACAAAGTCCATTGGTCAAGTATAAAAAAGTCCCCTGGTCGAGTATAACAAAGTCCCCTGATCGAGTATAACAAAGTCCCCTGGTCGAGTATAGCAAAGTCCCCTGATCGAGTATAACAAAGCCTCTTCATCGAGTATAACAAAGTCCCCTCATCGAGTATAACAAAGCCCCCTGCTCTATTATAAGAAAGTCCCCTGATCGGGTATAACAAAGTCCCCTGATCGAGTATAACAAAAGCCCCTGATCGAGTCCAAAAAAGGCCCCTAATCGAGTATAACAAAGTCCCCTGCTCTAGTATAACAGAGGCCGCTCATCGAGTATAACAAAGGCCCCTCATCGAGTATAACAAAGTCACCTGATCGAGTATAACTAAGCCGCCTTATCGCGTATAACAAAGTACCCTGGTCGAGTATAACAAAGTCCTCTGGTCGAGTATAAAATAGTCCCCTAATCGCGTATAACAAAGTCCCCTGGACGAGTATAACAAAGTCCCCTGATCGAGTATACCAAAGGCCCCTTATTGAGTATAACAATGTCCCCTGGCCCAGTATAACAAAGTACACATATCGAACATAACAAAGTCCGATGATCGATTATATCAAAGTCCCCTGGTCGAGTCTAGCAAAGGGCCCTGATCGAGTAAGACAAAGTCCCCTGATCGAGTATAACAAATTCCTCTTATCGAGTATAACAAAGTCCACTTATCGAGTATAACAAAGTCCCCTGATCGAGTATAACAAAGTCCCCTGATCGAGTATAACAAAAGTCCCCTGGTCGAGTATAACAAAGTCCCCTGGTCGAGTATAACAAAGTTTTCTAATCGAGTATAACAAAGGCCCCTGGTCGAGTATAACAAAGTCCTCTGATCGAGTATAACAAAATTCCCCTGATCGAGAATAACAAAGTCCCCTAATCAAGTATAGCAAAATCCCCTCCGCGAGTATAACAAAGTCCCATGATTGAGTATAACAAAGTCCCCTGATCGAGTATAACATAACCCTGGTCGAGTATAACAAAATTCCCCTGGTTCGAGTATGACAAAGTCCCTGATTAATTTTAAAAAAGTCCCCTGGTTGAGTATAACAAAGTTCCCTGATCGAGTATAACAAAGTCCCCTTGTCGAGTATAACAAAGTCCCCTCATCGAGTATAACAAAGGCCCCTAATCGAGCATAACAAAGTCCCCTAATTGAGTATAGCAAAGTCCCCTTATCGAGTATAACAAAGTCCTCTTGTTGAGTATAACAAGGTCCCCTGATCGAGTATAACTTTATATCCCTAATCAGGCCTGTATTCCCCTAATTGGAGTATGACAAAGTCCCCTGATTAATTTTAAAAAAGTCCCCTGGTTGAGTATAACAAAGTTCCCTGATCGAGTATAACAAAGTCCCCTGGTCGAGTATAACAAACCCCCTCATCGAGGATAACCAAAGCCATTCATCGAGTATAACAAAGTCCCATGATTGAGTATAACAAAGTCCCCTCATCGAGTATAACAAAGTCCTCTGGTTGAGTATAACAAAGTCCACTGATCGAATATAACATATCCCCTGATCGAGTATAACAAACTCCTCTGGTGTAGTATAAAAAAGTCCCCTGATCGCGTATAGCAAAGTCCCCTGCTCGAGTATAACAAAGTCCCCTGATCGAGTATACCAAAGGCCCCTCATTGAGTATAAGAAAGTCCATTGATCAAGTATAAAAAAGTCCCCTCGTCGAGTATAACAAAGTCCTCTGATCGGGAATAACAAAGTCCTCTGGTCGGGTATAACAAAGTCCCCTCATCGAGTATAACAAAGTCTTACAAGTCGGGTATAGTAACGAAGCCGCCTAATCGGAGTATAACAAAAGAGTCCCTGGTCAGAGGTATAACAAAGCTCTACGATTCAGAGTATAACAAAGTCCCCTTATCGAGTATAACAAAGTCCCCTGGTCCAGTATAACAAAGTCCCCAGATCGAGAATAACAAAGTCCCCTGATCGATTATAACAAAGTCCCTGACCGAGTATAACAAAGTCCCCTGGTAGAGAATAACAAAGTCCCATGATACTAGTATAACAAAGTCCCCTGATCGAGTATAAAAAAGTCCCCTGGCCCAGTATAACAAAGTCCCCATATCGAGCATAACAAAGTCCCATGATCGATTAAATCAAAGTCCCCTGGTCGAGTATAGCAAAAGTCCCCTCATCGAGTATAACAAAGTCCCCTGATCGGGTATAAAAAAGTCCTATTTGAGTATAACAAAGGAAGTCCCCATAACCAGAGGCATAACAAGGTCCCGCGATCGATTTATATCAAAAGTCCCCTGGTCGAGTATAGCAAGGGCCCTGATCGAGTAAGACAAAGTCCTGATCGAGTATAACAAGTTCTCTGCTCGGTATAACCAAAGTCCCTTATCGAGTATAACAAAGTCCCCTGATCGAGTATAACAAAGGCCCCTGGTCGAGTATAACAAAGTCCCCTGATCGAGTATAACAAAAGTCCGCTGGTCGAGTATAACAAAGTCCCCTGATCTCGTATAACAAAAGTCCTTTGATCGAGTATAACAAGGTCCCCTGGTCGAGTATAACAAAGTTTTCTTATCGAGTATAACAAAGGCCCCTGGTCGAGTATAACAAACTCCTCTGATCGAGTATAACAAAATTTCCCTGGTCGAGTATAACAAAGTTTTCTTATCGAGAATAACAAAGGCCCCTGGTCGAGTATAACAAAGTCCCCTAATCAAGTATAGCAAAATCCCCTCATCCAGTATAACATATCCCCTGATCGAGTATAAAAAAGTCCTCGGGTCGAGTATAACAAAGTCCCCTGATCGAGTATAAAAAAGTCCCCTAGTCGAGTATAACAAAGTCCCCTGATCGAGGATAACCAAAGCCCCTCATCGAGTATAACAAAGTACCATGATTGAGTATAACAAAGTCCCCTGATCGAGTATAACATATCCCCTGATCGAGTATAACAAAATTCCCCTGATCGAGTATGACAAAGTCCCCTGATAAATTTTAAAAAAGTCCCCTGGTTGAGTATAGCAAAGTTCCTTGATCGAGTATAACAATGTCCCCTGGTCGAGTATAAAAAAGCCCCCTCATCGAGTATAACAAAGTCCACTGATCAAGTATAACATATCCCCTGATAGAGTATAACAAAGTCCTCTGGTCGAGTATAACAAAGTTCCCTTCTCGAATATAACAAAGTCCCCAGATCGAGTATAACAAAGGCCTCTCATCTAGTATAACAAAGTCCATTGGTCAAGTATAAAAAAGTCCCTTGGTCGAGTATAACAAAGTCCCCTGATCGAGTATAACAAAGTCCCCTGGTCGAGTATATCAAAGACCCCTGATCGAGTATAACAAAGCCTCCTCATCGAGTATAACAAAGTCCCCTCATCGAGTATAACAAAGCCCCCTGCTCGAGTATAAGAAAGTCCCCTCATCGGGTATAACAAAGTCCCCTGATCTAGTATAAGAAAGGCCCCTCATCGCGTATAAGAAAGGCCCCTCATAGAGTATAACAAAGTCACCTGATCAAGTATAACTAAGCCGCCTAATCGAGTATAACAAAGTCCCCTGGTCGAGAATAACAAAGTCCCTGATACTAGTATCACAAAGTCCCCTGATCGAGAAAAAAAAGTCCCCTGGCCCAGTATAACAAAGTTCCCATATGGAGCATAACAAAGTCCCATGATCGATTATATCAAAGTCCCCTGATCGAGTATAACAAATTCCTCATATCGAGTATAACAAAGTCCACTTATCGAGTATAACAAAGTCCCCTGATCGAGTATAACAAAGGCCCCTGGTCGAGTATAGCAAAGTCCTCTGATCGAGTATAACACATCCACTGATCGAGTATAACAAAGTCCCCTGGTCCAATATACGAAAGACCCTGATCGAGTATAACATATCTCATCATCGATTATAACAACGTCTCCTGGCGCAGTATAACAAAGTCCCCAGATCGAGAATAACAAAGTCCCCTGATCGATTATAACAAAGTCCCGTGATCGAGTGTAACAAAAGTCCCCTGATCGAGTATAACAAAGTCCCCTGATCCTAGTATAACAAAGCCCACTGGACGAGTATAACAAAGACCCCTGAAACGAGTATAACAAAGTCCCCTGATCTAGTATAACAAAGGCCCCTCATCGAGTATAAGAAAGGCCCCTCATCGAGTATAACAAAGTCACCTGATCGAGTATAACTAAGCCGCCTAATCGAGTATAACAAAGTCCCTTGGTCGAGTATAACAAAGTCCCCTGTACGAGTCTAACAAAGTCCCCTTATCGAGCATAACAAATTCCCCTTATCGAGTATTAAAAACACCCCATATCGAGTATAACAAAGTCCGGTGACCGAGTATAACAAAGGCCCCTGGTCGAGTATAACAAAATCCCCTGCTCGAGTATAACAAAAGTCCCCTGATCGAGTATA
>NW_024723426.1:0-8115 GCF_018991925.1 Homarus americanus
CGTTGATTAATGTTCAAAGTCCGCGTGTTATATGGACTAAAATGAAGTATATATATGTACCTCGTTTCATACCAGCTGATTCGGTAAAATGCTACTGACATACGGGGCACGGGCAGTTTCAATGAGGTTCACGGCGCCATCAGCTCGATGAACAGGCTGGTGAAATATAACAGAGTCTAGAACTGCTTTAGTGTCCTTGTGGCCTAGCCGTAAGCGCCCTAGTCCCACCCTAGACACACGGAGTTACCAGTCGAATACCAAATTGCGGGTTACAAACTGTTTCATACCGATAGGCAGACCAGGAAAGGAGACGAGTAGCAATCTATGTTAGGGATAATCTGAAGTGTGAAATAAATAAGGAAATAAAAACTGAGAGGAATACAGAAACAATTTGGATAGAATTGCTTAACAGTCGGGAAAAAATTAATCACAGGAGTAATATATAGACCCCCAATCTTGATAGCATCAATGAGCGAATTTATCTGGGATGAAATGCACAGGGCTTCCATGCACAACAAAGTCGTGGTATAGTAGGCTAATTTTAACCTGGCCAAATAGATTGACTGACCTTACGGGTAAATCATAGAATCACAGGATTTTCGAGACGATCCAGGACCGCTTCCTAAGTCACTATAACCGAACCCACACGGGGCAATAATATACCGGGACTTAGTTCTGTCGCAAACAGAGAAAACCTAATTAGCAATGTCGAGGTATGTGAAACTAACTTGCAAACAGCTTATCACAGCAAATTCGATTCCAGTTAGATTTTCAGGCAGACGGAAGGAAAATTCCACCAAAGCATCAGATTTCAGAAAGGCAAACTTTGACAGTTTAAATAGGCAAGCAGCTAAGAGAGGGGTGTCGACTGCTGTGAACCCGACAGATGAATTAACCTGATAACGAGATCTGAGATTGCCGAAGTTCTGACGGTCAATTTAAATAGAGTTACTGAATGCACAAAGGCAGAAATATACCTATACAAAAACTCAGATCAGACAACAATGACCCTAAATGGATAAATAATTATTTAAAGAACATCACACAAAAGGAAGGCTATAGGTAGAAGGGTAAATCGTACAAATTCACCTCCGGGACTATTATAGGGTATTGGCGCAGTAGGGTTAAAACCGAGATAAGGAAAGCAAAGAGGAATAATGATAAGGATAGCAAGGGAGGCGAAGATAAAACCCAAAGGATTCTACCAAATGTATCAAAATTAAAACACGAGAAAAGATTGGACCATCACGGCCAGACTTCGGGCGAAGCCTACTGATAACGACGGAGAAATGGTTGGGCCAATTTTAATAAATATTTTTTCATTGAAGCACTCACCGAAAAATTTAAACATGATACCTGGAGGCACCCGACTTTTTCAGAGATAGTGAAAAAACAAATTAAGTGAGATAGTAGTGACTAGTAACGATGTTAGTAAGCAAATAGACAACCCAAAGTTTTCCAATAAGCTACCTGTCCTGATGAGATATTTATGAGTATTAAAGGAATGTAAGGAAGAGCTGTATGCTCTTAGCAAAGTTGTTTAATGTCAAAACAGGTGTAGTACCAGAATCCTGGAGGATAGCGAATAATACCCCATTTTCAAGAAGGGAATAGATCACTATCTCTAACTACCGCCCAATCAGTCTAACATCAATAGCAAACACATTGGAAGCAATCATTTCAAACTCTTTTCGAAATCACCTGGAGAAGCACCTATTGATCAATGATTCTACATGGCTTCGCCAAGCGACGTTCTGGCCTAACTAATCTATTAACATTCTTTCACTGCTTTCGAATCCTGTGACGAGAGGGGCACAATTATGATAGGTAGTATATTCCTCTCGATTTTAGTAAAGCTCTTCGACAGAGTCCCCTACGAAAGAGACTTAATTAGAAAGGTAGAAGTCTGCGGCATCAAAGGCGACATCCTTAAATGGGATTAGGCGTGGTTACAGTGATTGCGGAAACAGAAAAGAGCATTAACGGCACTAAGTTCCATTGGAGCAACGTCAAGGCTCAGTACTTGGACCATTATTATTCATTATATACATAAACGACATAGATATCGGCATTGACAGCAACATAAGTAAATTTGCTGGATGACACTAAAATAGGATGTAAGTATCAAATCTGACGAGGACTCGGCAAAACTACAGGAAAATCTAAACAATTCCTCAATGGTCTGAAAAAATGGCAGATGAAATTAACGTGATAAAATGTAAGTACTCAGTAGGGAGATGTAAACAGGGAAACCAGATACCAGATGAACAACGACATAGAGTAGAAATCCTGATCAGAGAGAGATTTAGAGTAATGATAAGTAGGAACCTTAAGCCAAGTAAACAATGTAAGCTTTTTGCTCAGAATAAGGCTAATAAAAGTACTTGGGTTCATACAAAGAGTGTTTAGTTACAAGACTAGCGAGGCCATCCTAAACTGTATTCTTCTGTGAGAGAGACCACACCTGGATTATGCAGTTCAGTTCTGGTCACCGTATTACAGAATGGATATAGAATCCTTGGAAAGAATTCAGAGGAGAATGACAAGACTAATCCCAAGTATTAGGAACCTTTATATAGAGACAAGTTAAAGCATCTTAATTTGCACCCCTTTGAGAGACGAGGAGCGAGGGGAAGCAGAACGGATAGAGTGTAGGTAAGTGGAAGGTAAGCAACAAAGGGACATTACAAAGGTACTCAAAATCATCCAACCAGGAGCGAACTCGTAACCACCATTTTTAAATTAGACAAATTCTGACGAGGGGCATGAAAAGAGAAAACACTGGAGGTTTGAAACAGAGTAGTGGAGGAATGGAAACAAGTTAATAAATATCACTATTAATCCCTGAATACGCTGAATTGCTTCAAAGATAGGTTGATGCTTCATAAGGAGCAATAGGGGTTGGGTGTAAACCAGTATGGGCCAATAGGCCCACTGTTCCTCCATTCTTATGTTCTTATAATATCCGAGCAGGATAGGACTCAGACAACGGTTCAAGTTGGATAAGTTTAGGTTTAGGAGGAGATAGGAAGAAACTGGTTCACAAATAGGGTCGTGGACGGAGTGGAACAAGCTTAACTTTGTAGTAAGTGCAGGAACTCTGGAAGGTTTCAAAAGGAGGCTAGATAGATTCATGGATGATGAGATTGGTAGTAACTCTCGACAAGAGCTGCCCTGCACAGGCCAACCGGCCTATTGCAGACTCCTTTTTCTTATGTCAATGTGGCATTTAAAACTCATGCACTGTTAAACAAATGATAATCGAACTCTCCCAACAATATAGGTGGTTGCATTTACAAGGTTCCTTGCAAGGGATGTAATATGTTTTACTTAGGCCAGACAGGTAAAGATCTTGTAACTAGACTTAAACAACATAAATATAGTGTTAGGACAGGCCAGGAATCCAATGCTCTGTTTGTTCATTTGAGGGTTAATAAGCATTGCATTGACTGGGATAATGCTTCCTCAATATTACCCTTTTACACAGGGTGACCTTACTAAACAAGAGGTCAGGTCATAAACATGACATCCACTAATCCGCACACAACACCACCACACACACAAAAGGGCTTAAAAGAAAGGGCGACGTAACTAGTCATGTTAAGTCAGGTCCAAATATTGGACCACTAATCCTCAATCCTACATCTAAGTGTTTTCAAAGCATTTTTAACCTTGGGCCACTAACAAATAAATTTGTGTATCATATTATCAGTTTTGTACTGACCATCACTAAGGTTTATATAATTCAATTCTCTAATCAAACTTGCTTCAACAGAAGTCTTTCTGTGACGCATGATGATTTAAACACTTCTAAGCTGTTTTCCCAATCTATGGGATGATTATTGATCTAACGTGAACGAACAGTGCACTGCTTTCAGATGCCGTTCTAATACTGTATAATATTCTTGCAAAGTGGCAGGGCGCCACGATTATGCAGAAAGGATTAGATAGGGGATAAGAAAAGCTACTGGAGCAGCATATATTTGTAAAAAATATATACTGGTCTAAGCATGTCGCGGACCTGGCACTGACGTCACGCAGTGAGGTAGTCAGGTCAGGTAAATGACAGCCAATCAAGCTCCGACACGAGAAGAGGTGAGGCGCACCCATGGTACTGTTACAAATACGCACACACGGCTACAGACCGACCCCACGAAAGGGGGGAGGGAGGAACCGAGCCTTCCTGGGTAACCGTGATCGTGCCGGTCCACCTGGGAAAGGTGTCGAATTCCTTAATCCTCCCCCCCCCCCTGAATAGGTACACTATAAAGCTCACGCCTATAAGTGAGCGCTTGTCAACACTAGGGAAGTAGGTTCCCTTAACTGGGCTTCTGGGAGAGTGACCACTCGACCAGCAAGTGGCGGTGGGGAGTGCTATAATTCCTGTGTTAGGTTGCTCGCCTGGAATAGGTAGGGTGCCTGTAACTTTCTTCAAATCGCAAATCGCAACAAGACTGATGCCACGGAGAACGACCAAAGCAAATGACTAGGACAACTGGAAACAGGATACGGCTACACTCCCTCTAGGGGGGCGTATCCGAAAAAACGCATAGAGGAACTGGGCATACTATTATGTGCCCAGTTAAACATCAAATTCGCCGCCTTGATTGAAGCAAAGGACTCATTCATAGTCCTTTGCCTTGAAGAAAAGGACGTGGACAACATGCTCTCTGACGACTCAACAAAGAAATTAAAAGAACGGGACTTTGAAATAGTAATACCACCACAACTCCGTGCAAAAAAAAAAATGTAGTCATTAAAAGGGTAGACAGGAACATACTGAACGAAACACCAAGCTAAACAGCTAACAATATAGAAGAGAGGAACCCATTGGCTAGAGTTGAGGAGGTGGTGCTAATGCCTGGTGCTCCTACCATGATGAAAGTCAGGTTTGGAGAGATCTCCATGGCTCAAAAAGCCCTAGAGAATGGCCTCTGCATCTCCCACTACCACCTATCAAAACAACAAATTGAACAGGAGGAATTCTACTCAATAACACCGTGTTGGAACTGCTACAAATACAATCATCTATCAATAAACTGTCTCCAAAAAGATAAGAAGTTCTACTCCGAATGCGCAGCAGAGGGCCACACATTCAGAGACTGCAGTAACAAGGATAACCTCAAATGCCTGAACTGCAATGGGGACCACAGAGCATTGGCAGCACGTTGTCCCACAAGGAGAGAAATAATTAGGAAACTGAGGGAAAAGGAAAGGCAAACAAGGAGATAGAAAAGGACCCTAACAAAACATATGCAGCAGTTGCAAAGCTGTAAGACACCACCTCCAAAGTCCTGAAGAAAACCAAAGAAAACCCCTTCATGCAACCTACATACCTTAATTTGAGCGAGGGACTACCATTCACAATACTAACCACTATTATTCGCAGAAAATAAGGAGTCTGCACAGGCCGGTTGGCTCTGTGCATGGCAGTTCCTGTCGAGAGTTACTACCACTCTCTATCATCCATGAATCTATCTAGCCTCCTTTGAAACTTTTCAAGAGTACCAGCACTACTACAAAGTTGTTGCTTGTTCCACCTTCGTCCACCAATCTCTATTTGTGAACCAGTTTCTTCCCTATCTCCCTCCTAAAACTCAAACTTATCCAACTTAAATCCGTTGCCCGAGTCCTATCCTCTGCTCGGATATTATAAGAACTTTATCTATATCCCCTTTATTGATTCTCTATGTTTGTCTTTGGTACCCCCAAAATGTTCTACACTACTGAGGGTATACGCAAACACTTGTTATCCTGAAAATAGGTTCTTATTCTCGTACGGGAGATATACAGAGGAACTAACAGACAGTCGGCTTCCACACCATAAGGACTAGCGATCTCAACTCTCTGTATCACTCCGCGCTGGCATGTACAGATGCCAGCATTCACAAGCTGAATACATAAAATGTAAATATGATAATTCACATACATAACATGGTGCATAATAAATGGAAATATTACATAGGATTAATACATGTTCTGTAATACTTTACTATACATAATTAATAGAGTAATATAAGAATACACAGCTTAAGGTACTACTTCGTGTCCATATTATACACCTCCCTCCCCCCTATACGCTCATAGTTTCATCTTGAGCGGACCTTTTGTTTCTGAGTCGCTCGGACCTGCGGAGTACCGGGGCAGAAACACAAGGTGGGGATGGATTTACTGTAAAGACATCAGCATTAGGGGACTCTACTGGGGAAGGGTCAACACTTGGCAGCTCCACAGGTCGGAGGAAACGACGGTTCCTCCACCATACGCCTTCTCATTCCAAAACCCGATAGCACTTTTCGTTTCTGTACCGATTATCGTAAAGTGAACCAGGTCACTGTCTCAGACTCCTACCCTTTACCTTTGATTGAAGATATAATAGACAGCATAGGCTGTGCAAAATTTATCAGTACCGTGGACCTGTTGAAAGGATATTATCAAGTGGGACTCACGGATAGGGCAAAAATAATCTCAGCATTTATAACTCCATTTGGTCTTTTTCAATATTTGGTTATGGCGTTTGGCTTTTCCAATGCTCCGGCCACGTTCCAGAGGGCCATCAATTACCTGATTCAGGACCTAGGTGGGACGTTCGCCTACCTGGATGACCTGGTGGTGGTGTCGGACGGCTGGGACGAACATCTGGTGCGTTTGGAGATACTGTTCGCACGACTGCAAGAGACTGGATTCACCATAAACCTGGCTAAATCTGCTTTTGGCCGGGCCTCAGTGACTTACCTGGGACATATCGTTGGGCATGGTATGGTGAGACCCAAGGACGCAAACGTTAAAGCCATCTTGTCCTTCCCCACTCCAAGGACGAGGAAGGAACTCATGCGCTTCCTGGGGATGTGCGGCTACTACCGTCGGTTCTGCAGTAACTTCTCCAGCGTGGCCGGACCCCTCACAGACCTTACCAGTTCTGCGGTCCCTTACATCTGGAACCAGAGGTGCGACCAGTCTTTCCACCGCCTCAAAGCCTTCCTTGCCTCCAAGCCTGTAGTCCACCCCCCTGACTACACCTTGCCCTTCCATCTGCAAATCGACGCTAGCGGTGTCGGAGTGGGGGCTGTGCTCCTACAACCCGACCCAACCACTGATGTCCTTCACCCTGTGGCATACTACTCCGCCAAGTTGAAAAAACATCAGACCAACTACTCAACCATAGAGAAGGAGGCCCTGGCTCTGGTGTTGGCAATAAAGAAGTTTGAATGTTACCTCCAGTCTTGCCCACAAACAACCCTAGTCTTCACCGACCATAACCCACTCACGTTCATCCAAACCAACAAGACCTCCAACCAGCGAATCCTCCGCTGGGCTCTCCTCACCCAGCCCTATAATCTACAAGTCCGGCACATAAAGGGGGTGGACAACCTGATTGCGGACTCCTTATCCCGAGCTCCAGTGGAAATGCAGCAGCTACTCTCCAGACGCACCAGGTGATCACCTCCTTCGCGCCCGCGCTACGGAGGTCTTTGGAGGGGGGGTGTGTTACGAACCACGCCACCAATTGTCATGATCTACCTACCCAGCACTACGAACCACGCCATCTATTGTCCTGATCTACCTACCCAGCACCACGAGCAACGCCATCTAGGGACGAAACCCGAGTATGACTAGTCTTAGTTACCACTCCGGGGTTTCCCTTCTCCATATCCTGGTTGTTGCGTCACCTCCTCAAAGTCTTCTTCGTCAGCTCCAGTTCGATGAGAGTTCAGTTCACTCTGGGAAGTGACCACAGGATCACCTATCCTGGAAACCTACGGCACAGTGACTACCTACCGTCTTCTACAATACTCAGCCTTACTCGTCAGCCATCTCAGCTCTGCACTTAAGTATTTGTAATCTTATATTGCCTCCCCACCTCCACCTTGCTTCAAATTATTGTATGTTGTATAAATATGTATATACTGTTAATGTTTAGGTTAAGTATGGTTAAGGGTAAATTATAGAAAGCTGAATATTTTGTTAAGGAATTTATGGTACTTTATTATACACAACAAAAACTCGCATCCTTTGTCTACCCTTTTATAGTCCGATTGTCTTTGTTTTTTTATTGTTGTTGCCTGTTGGGATCTGGGTAGACTTTTAACTATATTCTAAATCCCCAACTCGTAA
>NW_024723427.1:0-1846 GCF_018991925.1 Homarus americanus
GGTGTGGCGTGGTGGTGGTGTGGGGTGTGGTGTGGTGGTGGAGGGTGTGGTGGGTTGGTGAGGTGTGGTTGGTGGTGGAGGTGTGTGGTGGTGGGGGTGGAGGGGTGTTGGGTGTGGTGGTGGGGTTGTGTGGTGGTGGGGGTGTTGTGTGGTGAGTGGAGGTGTGTGTGGTGGTGGAGGAGTGTTGTGTGGTGGTGGAGGAGGTGTTGTGTGGTGGTGGAGAGTGTTCTGTGGTGGTGGAGGGAGGTGTGGTGTGGTGGTGGAGGAGGTGTTGTTTGGTGGGTGGGAGGGTGGTGTGGTGGTGGTGGGAGGGTGGTGTGGTGGTGTTGGTGGGGTGTGGTGGTGGTGGGAGGTGTGGGTGGAGGTGTGGTGGGGTGTGGTGGTGGAGGTGGGGTGGTGGGGTGGTGGTGGTGGGGTGTGGTGGTGGGGTGTGGTGGTGGGGTGAGTAGGGTTGGTGGAGGTTGGAGTTTGGTGGTGGTGGAGGTTGGAGTTTTGGTGGGTGGTGGGAGGTGTGGTGGGAGGTGGGAGTGGTGGTAGGGGGTGTGGTGGTGGTGGGAGTGGTGTGGCTGATGGTGGAGGTGTGGTGGTGGGAGGTGTGGTGAGTGATGGTGGGAGGTGTGGTGGTGGTGGGAGAGTGTGGTGGTGGTGGTGGGAGGTGTGGTGGTAGTGGGTGTGGTGATGGTGAATGGTGAGGTGGTGGTGGTGGTGGTGGTGGTGGTGGTGGTGGTGGTGGTGGGGTGGTGGTGGGTGGGAAGTGTGGTGGTGGTGTGGTGGGGGTGGTGGGGTGGTGGTGGTGGTTGGTGGTGTGGTGGTGGTGGTGGGGTGTGGTGGTGGGTGGTTGTGGTGGTGGTGGTGGTGGGTGGTGGTGGGTGGTGGTGTGAGTGGGTGGTGGGGTGGTGGTGAGGTGGGTGTGGGGTGTGGTGGTGGTGGTGGGAGGTGTGGTGGTGGTGGTGGTGGTGTGGTGGTGGTGGGGAGTGGTGGTGGTGGTGGAGGTGTGGTGGTAGGTGGTGGTGGTGGTGGGGTGGGGGGAGGGTGTGAGGTGGGGTGGGTGTTGTGGTGTGTGGTGGGTGGGTGGTGGGTGTGGGGTGTGGTGGGGTGGTGGTGTGTGGTGTGGGGTGGGTGGTGGGTGGTGGTGGTGGTGGTGGTGGAGGGTGGTGGTGGAGGTGGTGGGGGTGGTGGTGGTGTGGTGGTGGTGGGGTGTGGTGGTGGTGGTGGTGTGGTGGTGGTGGTGGGTGTGTGGTGGTGGGTGGTGTGGTGGTGGTTGTGGTGGTGGGGTGGTGGTGGAGGTGGTGGTGGGTGGTGGTGGGAGTGGGTTGTGGTGGTGGTGGGTGGTGTGGTGGTTGTGTGGTGGTGGTGTGGTGGTGGTGGTGGGGTGGTGGTGGTGGTGTGTGGTGGTGTGGTGGTGGTGGTGGTGGTGGTGGTGGTGGTGGGTGTGGGTGTGGTGTGGTGGTGGTGGGGTGGGTTGGTGGGTGTAGTGTTGTGGGTGTGGGTGGTGGTGGTGTGGTGGGTGTGTGGTTGGGTGGTGGTGGTGTGTGGTGGGTGTGGTGGTGGGTGTGGTGGTGGTGGTGGGTGTGGTGGTGGTTGGAGGTGGTGGTGGTGGGTGGTGGTGGGAGTTGGGGTGGTGGTGTGTGGTGAGGAGGTGGCTAAGTGTGGTGGTGGTGGGGTGGGGTTGGTTGGGTTGGTGTGGTGGTGGTTGGTGGTGGGTGAGGGATGCGGTTGGTGGGTTGGGTTGGTGGTGGTGATGGGGTGGTGGTGGTGGGAGGTGGTGGTGGTGGGAGGTGTGGTGGTGGAGGTGGGGGTGGGGTTGGTGGGTTTGGGTTTGGTGGTGGTGGGAGGTATGGTGGGG
>NW_024723428.1:0-18622 GCF_018991925.1 Homarus americanus
TTATCATAGTCATCAGTCTGGTCTAAACAGTTATAAACTCTACGAGCCTTACCATATAATTTAGGAACTAACACTGACACCCACTGGTCCTTTGGCCACTCATTCTTCCCGGCTATTTTCTCAAAGTCCTAAATGACCCGTCCATATCGGATTCATCAAACCCGGGAACAAGGGAAGAAGCAGTAGCAGGGTTAAAAGCAGCTAGTTTCTCTCTTAATGCCACTTCCTTTGATCTAAACTCCGATGTTAAGGTGACTTCTATCTCTCTTACCTGTAGTTCTTTCAGTCTAACCTCCTGCTCCAACTTGGCCCGTTCCATCATTTCCTCATGCTCCAACTTGGCCTGTTCCGACCTTCCCTCATGCTCCAACTTGTGCTCCAACTTGGCCTGTTCCGACTCCTGCTCCAACTCGAGTTCTTTCATTTCGATTTGGAACTCGAACCTAGCTCGTTCCAGTTCTAAGGCGTCTATTCGTTGTGTTTCTTGTTGAGGGCTAGCCAGACCTGAAGCAACTTCTGAGTGAGGAGGGGTGGTGGATAGTGGTTGAAGTTTCTTGGACATGGGCGTTAATCTATCAACAGCGGATTCTTTTAAAACTTCATGTTGAACCAGCACTTCAATCACATGATTTTTTAACATTTCCTTAGTCAGTTGCTGTGAAAATGGGATATTATAATAGTTGGCTATTTCTTTCCATTCTTTCTTCAGGATATTAACACGTAATTTAGCTACGGAAGGATTTTCAATAAAATCCTGGAGATCAAAACCTGAGGTGGCCATTGTTAAGAAAAATAGGATAAATTAACTAATGGTCAAAAGATAAGATAAGTGGATAAACCTAGAAAATATCACGGCAGTGGATAACCAGAAAGTCCCGAAAACTAACCAAGTTATACCTAGGAAATTACACTTATGATTATTGTTCTTCTGAGAAGATCCTTAGATAAGGATAAGAGACTTGAAAAGAGGTAGGGCGTATTACGGCATTAATATAAAGATCCGGATTAACAACCTGATAAATGGTATGATTGACCCTGAATGAGATAATGAGAAGAACAATAATTGAGGCTTTATAATTATGGGGTCCTGGTAGAGCGGGGCGTCCCAAGATATCACTTCACCGTAAACTAGTGACTATGGAACAGCCTACTCTGGAGTGAGGGTACGGCATTAAACAGATCCGGATTCTTCCCTACACTCGATAAGACTTACTACACAACCACGTGTAATAACAGGTAAGCCTTATGACACTTGGAACCTAATATCCTACGTCTGTCACTCTTACTGTACGATAATACCAATATATGCAAACACATATGAAGGAAACTTTAAACCACCGTAAAGCAATTGTGAACAGAAGTGACTGGGAGGAATAATTAACACTGAGTAACAAGGAGGAAGGAATATGGTACTTAAGGTCGTCCTGTCACGGTCGCCATTTGTTACGAGTTGGGGATTTAGAATATAGTTATACGTCTACCCAGATCCCAACAGGTAACAACAATAAAAAACAAAGACAAGCGGACTATAAAAGGGTAGACAAAGGATGCGAGTTTTCGTTGTGTATAATAAAGTACCATAAATCCCTTAACAAAATATTCAGCTTATAAATTACCCTTAACCAAACTTAACCTAAGCATTAACAGTATATACATATTAATAAAACATAAAACAATCTTGAAGCAAGTGGACGTGGGGGAGGCAATACAAGATACAAATACTTAAGCGAGGAGCTGAGATGGCTGACGAGTAAGGCTGAGTATTGTAGAAGACGGTAGGTAGTCACTGCGCCGTAGGTTTAGAGGATAGATGATCCTGTGGTCACTTCCCAGAGCCAAGTGCTCTCTCCTCGAATTGGAGCTCACAAAGAAGACTTGGAGGAAGTGACGCAACAACCAGGATATGGAGAAGGGAAACCCCGGAGTGTTAACTAAGACGAGTCATACTCGTGTCTCGTCCCTAGATGGCGTTGCTCGTGGTGCTGGGTAGGTAGATCAAGACAATAGATGGCGTGGTTCGTAGTGCTGGGTGGAGGGGTTCGTAACACTATATACGACACAGATAGCACTACAGATAAAATTAAGAGACGCATGTAAGGAAGCAAACAATAAAAATGGAATGATATTATAATGGCGGCTGACATGACTAAAGACACAAAAACATTTTGGACTTCCATAAACAAGATGATGGGGCGTAACAAGCAAAAAACACCATACATTAAAGACCAAAATGGAACAAAATTGCACGAGGAAAATGAACAAGAGTCAGCATTCAAAAGGGAATGGGTAAAAGTTTTTAAAATATCAGATGAGAAAAATGAAGATTTTGATAGTGAACACGAAGAAAGGATAGAAGAAGAAATGGGAAGAACAAATACATGAAGAATCACCCCAGGCAATATATAGACTATAACGTACCTAATAATCAAATAATAACCATAGAATGATGCACTGTCTGAGAAATTTAAGGAAAAAAGCCCTGAATATACAGGTAATACACAGAAATATGATCATGAATCTACCTGAAACATTTTAAATACACTATTAAACATTTATAACGCATGCTTAATAACTGGATTTACTTTCCAGACAAACTAAAATATGCTAAAATGATATTTATTCTAAAGAGGGTAAGGACAATAAGGAAAATGATAAACTGGGCCAATATCTTTATTGAGAAATTGCAAAAGGAAACTATTGGAAAAAATATTAAATTCAAGACTTATAGCCTTTTTAACACAACATGGGAAAACTAACAACAGACAACATGGTTTTATGCCCAATAGAAATACCCTAACTGCAATAGCTATAATAACGGAAATAATTGCAATAGAAAAAAGCAAGGGTAACCAGATCAATATAATTTTAAGGGATGTTTCTAAGGCTTTTGATAAAGTTGGGCATTTAGGCTTGAAATATAAAATATTAAAACTGGGACTTAACGAATACATGCTAAGAATATTGTGTAACTATTTAGATGATAGGAGAGCACAAATTCAAATTGGAAACTTTTTAGGAACTATGTTTAATCTTGAGAGTGGAGTACCTCAAGGAGGATGCCTTTCTCCAACACTATATACAATTTATACTTCAGACACACCTCAACCTACACCCTTTAGTGAATATGTAATGTTTGCTGATGATATTACTCAAATAGTATCATACCCAGGAAAATCAACTCAATTTATGGCACTCTACACGGTAAGAGCGATAAAAAACATAAATGATTTTGAGAAAAATGGAAAATCAGGACAAATAAGAACAAATTCAAGATAATACCAATAGCCAAGATTAAAACAAGTCCAGTAATAGTCGACCAGAACTATACCCATACGACACTGAAGGTAGGATGCTTGGATTAAAACTAACAAAAAGAGGATATATAACATACTTAAAAGATAAAGAACGACAGGCAAGAATAAGATTATCAAAAATAAAACGCTTTAAGAACCTTAGCATTAATAACAAAAGAAAGATTTATATTGCCCTTGTCAAATCAATTATGGACTACCCACCCATCCCATTGAACACCCTTAGTAAAACGTGCATTAAAAGGTTACAAACAGTACAAAATATAGCCCTCAGATTTATATATAACATAAAATATACAGACCACATCAATAATGAACAGCTACACAAGAGAGCAAACCTCTTAGCAATCAATGTAGATATACACAACAAAGCTGTAAATATTTGGAAAAAAGTGACTGAACTTAACACAGAAACATATCAAAACTGGAAAAATAATATAGACAGGAAGAAGTAATTGAACCAGTCAATCGGGGGTCGATTTAATAGCATACTACATAAAACATTACTAGAGGAATAAAGATGAGAGTGACCAACCAGCTCCACTAAGAACCTGGCATACAGTGTACCTTTAGACTAACACAACTAACACTTAACTAACACCAAAAAAAAATGTGACTACCCTCCCAGTTACACAAGGACCTGGGCGGGCTCACTAACTCCAACAATAACAAAAATAATAATAATAAGCAGCATTATATAAATAAACCAATATTAATACAAGGGTCTGACGACCCAAGGGAGCAGAACAAAGACAAAACACCAATAAGAAAGATGAAGCGATCTGGTTGAGCCCAGATTCTTTCTACTCCTACTGTATTTCAGTTTCACCACCTTTTTCTTCAATTCCTAATAATCTTCTTTCACCTCTTAACTAATGACTTCGTATCGTATCGTACTATCTAGCCTAAACTGTTTAGCCTGACGTAGAGTTTTTTAATAAATCTGGTGATATGGAACCACACACAACCCCCCTTAACCTGGGATAATGCAATCAAATGGATAATTGCTAACTATTCTCAGAGATAATGCAATCAAATGGTTAGTTGCTAACCGGGGGCTGCGCCCCCGGACCCCCTGTGTTAGATACTGTATTTGGTCATGATGAATTGTTTATTAGACTATAAGAAATCCTCTTCCTTCTTGTATTGGCAAGGGGAGTTTGCTTTAACTTAGGTATGCTAGCCTAAGTAAAAATAGATGCCCCTTCCTTATTGGTGTTGTCGATGGCACAGCACAGCACAGCACCGTGCCTATGACGAAATCAACTTCATTAAACTCAACTCATACTTCAAATGCACCAAGAGAACTTGCACACCCGAATGGGAGACCGTCAAAGTCAATCGGGGGTCGATTTAATAGCATACTACAGAAACTTGCACACCCGAATGGGAGACCGTCAAAGTCAATCGGGGGTCGATTTGATAGCATACTACAGAAACTTGCACACCCGAATGGGAGACCGTCAAAGTCAATCGGGGGTCGATTTGATAGCATACTACAGAAACTTGCACACCCAGATAGGAGACCGTCAAAGTCAATCGGGGTCGATTTAATAGCATACTACGAAACTTGCACGAATGGGGAGACCGTCAAAGTCAATCGGGGGTCGATTTAATAGCATACTACAGAAACTTGCACACCCGAATGGGAGACCGTCAAAGTCAATCGGGGGTCGATTTAATAGCATACTACATAAAACATTACTAGAGGAATAAAGATGAGAGTGACCAACCAGCTCCACTAAGAACCTGGCATACAGTGTACCTTTAGACTAACACAACTAACACTTAACTAACACCAAAAAAAAAAGTGACTACCCTCCCAGTTACACAAGGACCTGGGCACGACTCACTAACTCCAACAATAACAAAAATAATAATAATAAAAAGCAGCATTATATAAATAAACCAATATTAATACAAAGGTCTGACGACCCAAGGGAGCAGAACAAAGACAAAACACCAATAAGAAAGATGAAGCGATCTGGTTGAGCCCAGATTCTTTCTACTCCTACTGTATTTCAGTTTCACCACCTTTTCTTCAATTCCTAATAATCTTCTTTCACCTCTTAACTAATGACTTCGTATCGTATCGTACTATCTAGCCTAAACTGTTTAGCCTGACGTAGAGAGTTTTTAATAAATCTGGTGATATGGAACCACACACTGCTTTATAACCTGGGATGAAAAATACGTCAAATGGATAATTGCTAACTATTCGCCAGAGATAATGCAATCAAATGGTTGGTTTGCTAACCGGGGCTGCTTCGGACCCCCTAATGTTAGATACTGTATTTGGTCATGATGAATTGTTTATTAGACTATAAGAAATCCTCTTCCTTCTTGTATTGGCAAAGGGAGTTTGCTTTAACTTAGGTATGCTAGCCTAAGTAAAAATAGATGCCCCTTCCTTATTGGTGTTGTCGATGGCACAGCACAGCACAGCACCGTGCCTATGACGAAATCAACTTCATTAAACTCAACTCATACTTCAAATGCACCAAGAAAACTTGCACACCCGAATGGGAGACCGTCACAGTCAGGGTCGATTTAATAGCATACTACAGAAACTTGCACACCCGAATGGGGAGACCGTCAAAGTCAATCAGGGGTCGATTTGATAACATACTACAGAAACTTGCACACCCGAATGGGGAGACCGTCAAAAAAGTCAATCGGGGTCGATTTATAGCATACTACAGAAACTTGCACACCCGAATGGGAGACCGTCAAAGTCAATCGGGGGTCGATTTAATAGCATACTACAGAAACTTGCACACCCGAATGGGAGACCGTCAAAGTCAATCGGGGGTCGATTTAATAGCATACTACATAAAACATTACTAGAGGAATAAAGATGAGAGTGACCAACCAGCTCCACTAAGAACCTGGCATACAGTGTACCTTTAGACTAACACAACTAACACTTAACTAACACCAAAAAAAAATGTGACTACCCTCCCAGTTACACAAGGACCTGGGCGGGCTCACTAACTCCAACAATAACAAAAATAATAATAATAAGCAGCATTATATAAATAAACCAATATTAATACAAAGGTCTGACGACCCAAGGGAGCAGAAAAAAGACAAAACACCAATAAGAAAGATGAAGCGATCTGGTTGAGCCCAGATTCTTTCTACTCCTACTGTATTTCAGTTTCACCACCTTTTCTTCAATTCCTAATAATCTTCTTTCACCTCTTAACTAATGACTTCGTATCGTATCGTACTATCTAGCCTAAACTGTTTAGCCTGACGTAGAGTTTTTTAATAAATCTGGTGATATGGAACCACACACAACCCCCCTTAACCTGGGATAATGCAATCAAATGGATAATTGCTAACTATTCTCAGAGATAATGCAATCAAATGGTTAGTTGCTAACCGGGGGCTGCGCCCCCGGACCCCCTGTGTTAGATACTGTATTTGGTCATGATGAATTGTCTATTAGACTATAAGAAATCCTCTTCCTTCTTGTATTGGCAAGGGGAGTTTGCTTTAACTTGGGTATGCTAGCCTAAGTAAAAATAGATGCCCCTTCCTTGTGGTGTTGTCGATATGGCACAGCACAGCACCTTCCGTGCCTATGAAACGAAATCAACTTCGTTAAACTCAACTCATACTTCAAATGCAAGAGAACTTTTTGAATGAGGAGACCGTCAAAGTCAATCGGGGGTCGATTTAATAGCATACTAGAAACTTGCACACCCGAATGGAGACCAAGTAAAGTCAATGGGGGTCGGTTGATAACATACTACAGAAACTTGCACACCCGAATGGGGAGACCGTAAAGTCAATCGGGGGTCGATTTAATAGCATACTACAGAAACTTGCACACCCGAATAGGAGACCGTCAACGTCAATCGGGGGTCGATTTAATAGCATACTACAGAAACTTGCACACCCGAATGGGAGACCGTCAAAGTCAATCGGGGATCGATTTGATAGCATACCACAGAAACTTGCACACCCGAATGGGAGACCGTCAAAGTCAATCGGGGGTCGATCTAATAGCATACTACAGAAACTTGCACACCCGAATGGGAGACCGTCAAAGTCAATCGTGGATCGATTTGATAGCATACCACAGAAACTTGCACACCCGAATGGGAGACCGTCAAAGTCAATCGGGGGTCGATTTAATAGCATACTACAGAAACTTGCACACCCGAATGGGACACCGTCAAAGTCAATCGGGGGTCGATTTGATAGCATACTACAGAAACTTGCACACCCGAATGGGAGACCGTCAAAGTCAATCGGGGATCGATTTGATAGCATACCACAGAAACTTGCACACCCGAATGGGAGACCGTCAAAGTCAATCGGGGGTCGATTTAATAGCATACTACAGAAACTTGCACACCCGAATGGGAGACCGTCAAAGTCAATCGGGGGTCGATTTGATAGCATACTACAGAAACTTGCACACCCGAATGGGAGACAGTGAAAGTCAATCGGGGGTCGATTTAATAGCATACTACAGAAACTTGCACACCCGAATGGGAGACAGTCAAAGTCAATCGGGGGTCGATTTAATAGCATACTACAGAAACTTGCACACCCGAATGGGAGACCGTCAAAGTCAATCGGGGGTCGATTTAATAGCATACTACAGAAACTTGCACACCCGAATGGGAGACCGTCAAAGTCAATCGGGGGTCGATTTGATAGCATACTACAGAAACTTGCACACCCGAATGGGAGACAGTCAAAGTCAATCGGGGGTCGATTTAATAGCATACTACAGAAACTTGCACACCCGAATGGGAGACCGTCAAAGTCAATGGGGGTCGATTTAATAGCATACTACAAACTTGCACCGAATGGGAACCTCAAGTCAATGGGGTCGATTTGATAACATACTACAGAAACTTGCACACCCAATGGGAGACAGTCAAAGTCAATCGGGGGTCGATTTAATAGCATACTACAGAAACTTGCACACCCGAATGGGAGACCGTCAAAGTCAATCGGGGGTCGATTTAATAGCATACTACAGAAACTTGCACACCCGAATGGGAGACCGTCAAAGTCAATCGGGGGTCGATTTGATAGCATACTACAGAAACTTGCACACCCGAATGGGAGACAGTCAAAGTCAATCGGGGGTCGATTTAATAGCATACTACAGAAACTTGCACACCCGAATGGGAGACCGTCAAAGTCAATCGGGGGTCGATTTAATAGCATACTACAGAAACTTGCACACCCGAATGGGTGACCGTCAAAGTCAATCGGGGGTCGATTTGATAGCATACTACAGAAACTTGCACACCCGAATAGGAGACAGTCAAAGTCAATCGGGGGGTCGATTTGATAGCATACTACAGAAACTTGCACACCCGAATGGGAGACAGTCAAAGTCAATCGGGGGTCGATTTAATAGCATACTACAGAAACTTGCACACGGAGATGGGAGACCGTCAAAGTCAATCGGGGGTCGATTTAAGAGCATACTATACAAAATGATCCGAGAATGTGCACACACCGAGTGGGAGACGGTGATGAAAGCGTCCGCCCTTGTACACTGGATGGCACTATTTCACTATAGTAAGGGGTAGGGGCACCTCGGTCATATTATACAACATACCAGAGAAGTTCCACACCCGCATGGGAGACCGTCAAAGTGAATCGGGGGTCGATTTGATAGCATACTACAGAGAACTTGCACACCCGAATGGGAGACCGTCAAAGTCAATCGGGGGTCGATTTAATAGCATACTACAGAAACTTGCACACCCGAATGGGAGACAGTCAAAGTCAATCGGGGGTCGATTTAATAGCATACTACAGAAACTTGCACACCCGAATGGGAGACCGTCAAAGTCAATCGGGGGTCGATTTGATAGCATACTACAGAAACTTGCACACCCGAATGGGAGACCGTCAAAGTCAATCGGGGGTCGATTTGATAGCATACTACAGAAACTTGCACACCCGAATGGGAGACAGTGAAAGTCAATCGGGGGTCGATTTAATAGCATACTACAGAAACTTGCACACCCGAATGGGAGACAGTGAAAGTCAATCGGGGGTCGATTTAATAGCATACTACAGAAACTTGCACACCCGAATGGGAGACCGTCAAAGTCAATCGGGGGTCGATTTAATAGCATACTACAGAAACTTGCACACCCGAATGGGAGACCGTCAAAGTCAATCGGGGGTCGATTTGATAGCATACTACAGAAACTTGCACACCCGAATGGGAGACAGTCAAAGTCAATCGGGGGTCGATTTAATAGCATACTACAGAAACTTGCACACCCGAATGGGAGACCGTCAAAGTCAATCGGGGGTCGAGCATACTTTACAAAATGATCCGAGAATCTGCACACACACCGAGTGGGAGACGGTGATGAAAACGTCAGCCCTTATATGTTCGATTGCACTATTTCACTATATTAAGGGGAGAGGGTGCCTTCGCACACATATTCGGTGTGAAATATCTTCCGCCCCCCAGCGGAGCGCTTCGGCGCCTCTGCGAAGCAAAGCGCGGCATTCAAAAACAACAACCAAAATTGCCGTCGCTTTCCCTTCCCTGCCCTGCAATGGCTGGAGCAGCAGCAGAAGAAGAGAGAGAGAAAATAGTCTCATGGGGTCAGAGGAATGGCAGTGGAGCGCGATCTATGAATTTCACTAGCCAGGTCTGTCTCCCCATTGAACATTATTACTCTCTCGGCACTTTGCGTCGCCACCACAGTTTCGCGACAGCAGCAGCATCATGATGTTGCGTCTATTGTAAGTCCGGAACCGGGTTATTCGGCTGTTGAACAGTCGGAGTTTTAACCTTGCCTAACAAACGATCAACCAACTTCCACTCTCGAGGTGCGGTGCGGTGATGTCCTATCGTCCGTAGCATGCTGGATTGCACTATTTCACTATATTACTTAAGGGGTGCGTACACACCTGTCGGTGTGGAATATCTTCCGCCCCAGCGGAAGCCGGTATACTCTCTTGATAAGCGCTGACATTCAAAACAACAACCAAAGTTGCGTGGCTTTCCTTCCTGCCTGCAATGGCTGGAGCAGCAGCAGCAGAAGAAGAGAGAGAGAGAGAAAATAGTCTCATGGGGTCAGAGGAATGGCAGTGGAGCGCGATCTATGAATTTCACTAGCCGGGTCTGTCTCCCAATTGAACATTATTACTCTCTCGGCGCGCACGTCGCCACCACGGTTTCCGCGACAGCAGCAGCATCATGATGTTGCGTCTATTGTAAGTCCGGAACCGGGTTATTCGGCTGTTCGCGAACAGTCAGGTTTTAACCTTGCCTAACAAACGATCAAACAACTTCCACTCTCGAGGTGCGGTACGGTGACTGTCCTATCGTCCGCTCTTGTATGCTGGATTGCACTATTTCACTATATTAAGGGGAGAGGTTGCCTTCACACACCTGTCGGTGTGGAAGAATATCTCCGCCCCCAGCGGGCCGGCGCCTCTCTCTTGAAGGCGGCATTCAAAAACAACAACCAAAGTTGCGGTAAACTTTCCTTCCTGCCCTGCAATGGCTGGAGCAGCAGCAGCAGCTTTAGCAGAAGAGAGAGAGAGAGAGAGAGAGAAAATAGTCTCATGGGGTCAGAGGAATGGCAGTGGAGCGCGATCTATGAATTTCACTAGCCAGGTCTGTCTCCCAATTGAACATTATTACTCTCTCGGCGCGCACGTCGCCACCACGGTTTCCGCGACAGCAGCAGCATCATGATGTTGCGTCTATTGTAAGTCCGGAACCGGGTTATTCGGCTGTTCGCGAACAGTCAGGTTTTAACCTTGCCTAACAAACGATCAAACAACTTCCACTCTCGAGGTGCGGTACGGTGACTGTCCTATCGTCCGCTCTTGTATGCTGGATTGCACTATTTCACTATATTAAGGGGAGAGGGTGCCTTCACACACATATTCGATGTGAAATATCTTCCGCCCCCCAGCGGAGCGCTTCGGCGCCTCTGCGAAGCAAAACGCGGCATTCAAAAACAACAACCAAAATTGCCGTCGATTTCCTCTCCCTGCCCTGCAATGGCTGGAGCAGAAGGAGAGCGAGAGAGAGAATAGTCTCATTGGGTCAGAGGAATGGCAGTGGAGCGGGCTAATGGCGAGTAGGCTCGAGATCTATCAATTACACTAGCCAGGTCGCTCTCCCTATTGAACATTATTACTCTCTCACGTCGCCACTGCGGTTTCCGCGACAGCAGCAGCATCATCATGATGTTGCATCCACCAATTAGTCCGGAACCGGGTTATTCGGCTGTCTGCGAACAGTCCGGTTTTAACCTTACCCAACATCCACTCTCGAGGTGCGGTACGGTGAATGTCATATCGTCCGACCTTGTATGCTGGATTGCACTATTTCACTATATTAAGGGGAGAGGGTGCCTTCACACACATATTCGGTGTGAAATATCTTCCGCCCCCCAGCGGAGCGCTTCGGCGCCTCTGCGAAGCAAAGCGCGGCATTCAAAAACAACAACCAAAATTGCCGTCGCTTCCCTGCCCTGCAATGGCTGGAGCAGAAGGAGAGAGAGAGAGAGAGATTTTAGTCTCATTGGATCAGAGGCATGGCAGTGGAGCGGGCTTATGGCGAGTAGGCTCGCGCTCTATCAATTACACTTGCCAGGTCTCTCTTCCGTTTGGACATTATTTACTCCGTCTCTCTCTCTCTCTCTCTCGGCGCACACGTCGCCACCCTACTAGTTTCCGTCACAGCATATGCTGCGGCCTTTCAGTCCGGAACGGGGCTCCCCTTCGCCTTGCTGTCTGCCCAACTTAGCGGACTTGCGTTGGCTGATCACCCCGTCTTCGCGTCTGTGCCGGCCTTCAATGCAGCGCCCAACCGTCTATTGACCGAGATTCATTGCACTATTCCACGCGCAAACGGCTACCCTAAATGTGCATAGACAACGCTCATGGTTCAACACGACCAGGGCGCAGTCTGGGAGCCGAGTATACTAAAAAGAGAGTTTAGCAGCCAAAACTCGTCAAAGCACACGTTGGGTTACCCCATCACCTAACAACGATGATGGCGGTTCCCACCCGTGAAATACACAACCTAACCAATATTGGGCGACGATGGCGCTCATGAGCCCACGTCCCCACAAACAGTAAGAGAAAGAGAGAGAGGAGGAGATGGGCCAATGTGCGGTCCCTCGCCCAATGTCTTATGCCTCGCTGGGGCAAAGAGAAGAGAAGAGGAGCGGATAAGGGAGGAGATTGGCCAACGTGCGGTCCCTCGCCCAATGTCGGCTGCCTCGCTGGAGCTGGGTAAAGAGGAGAGGAGCGGATAAGGGAGGAGATTGGCACACACGGTGGCGCTGCCGGCGCCGAGGATAGCAAGAGAAGGTGCAGTTTGATCTGATCATCTGGTTTGCTATTTCTCTAAGGCCAACGTGCGGTCCCTCGCCCAATGTCGGCTGCCTCGCTGGGGCAAAGAGAAGAGGAGAGGATAAGGGAGGAGATTGGCACACACGGTGGCGCTGCCGGCGCCGAGGATAGCGAGAGAAGGTGCAGTTTGATCTGATCATCTGGTTTGCTATTTCTCTAAGGCCAACGTGCGGTCCCTCGCCCAATGTCTTCTGCCTCGCTGGGGCAAAGAGAAGAGGAGCGGATAAGGGAGGAGATTCGCCAACGTGCGGTCCCTCGCCCAATGTCGGCTGCCTCGCTGGAGCTGGGGCAAAGAGGAGCGGATAAGGGAGGAGATTGGCACACACGGTGGCGCTGCCGGCGCCGAGGATAGCAAGAGAAGGTGCAGTTAGATCTGATCATCTGGTTTGCTATTTCTCTAAGGCCAACGTGCGGTCCCTCGCCCAATGTCTTCTGCCTCTCTCTCAATCTCACTATTTTGGCCGCCGTGATAGGCGCCGCCAACAGCAGCAGCTACCTGGTTGATCCTGCCAGTAGTCATATGCTTGTCTCAAAGATTAAGCCATGCATGTGTAAGTACAAGCCGATTTAAGGCGAAACCGCGAATGGCTCATTAAATCAGCTATGTTTCATTGGATCTGTAAACCCACTTACTTGGATAACTGTGGCAATTCTAGAGCTAATACATGCAATTGGTCTCTGACCGCAAGGGAAGAGCGCTTTTATTAGTTCAAAACTGGTCGGGCCCCGGTCCGTAACCCACCTGTGGTGAATCTGAATAACTTCGGGCTGAGCGCACGGTCTCCGCACCGGCGCCGCTTCTTTCAAGTGTCTGCCTTATCAGCTTTCGATTGTAGGTTATGCGCCTACAATGGCTATAACGGGTAACGGGGAATCAGGGTTCGATTCCGGAGAGGGAGCCTGAGAAACGGCTACCACATCTAAGGAAGGCAGCAGGCACGCAAATTACCCACTCCCGGCACGGGGAGGTAGTGACGAAAAATAACGATGTGAGTCTCATCCGAGGCCTCGCAATCGGAATGAGTACACTTTAAATCCTTTAGCGGTATCCATTGGAGGGCAAGTCTGGTGCCAGCAGCCGCGATACAATTCCAGCTCCAATGGCGTATATTATTAAAGTTGTTGCGGTTAAAAGCGTGGATTGGATCTCGGTTCGAGCTGGCCGGTGCACCGCCGGTGTTTACTGTCGCATCCGGGTAGCCCGCCGGCTCGCTGCAGGATCTTTTGTCGAGTGTCAGTGGCCCAGAGAGTTTACCCCGAAAAAATTAGAGTGCTCAGAGCAGGTATTTGAATGGCGAATGATGCATGGAATAATGGAATAGGACCTCGGTTCTATTTTTGCATTTGGTTTCGGAACCGGTAATGACTAATCAGGCAGGGGGCATTCGTATTGCGACGCTAGAGGTGAAATTCTTGGACCGTCGCAAGACGAACTACTGCGAAAGCATTTGCCAAGGATGTTTTCATTAATCAAGAACGAAAGTTAGAGGTTCGAAGGCGATCAGATACCGCCCTGGTTCTAACCATAAACGATGCCAACTAGCGATCCGCCGGCGTTATTCCCATGACCCGGCGGGCAGCTTCCGGGAAACCAAAGTCTTTGGGTTCCGGGGGAAGTATGGTTGCAAAGCTGAAACTTAAAGGAATTGACGGAAGGGCACCACCAGGAGTGGAGCCTGCGGCTTAATTTGACTCAACACGGGAAACCTCACCAGGCCCAGACACCGGAAGGATTGACAGATTGAGAGCTCTTTCTCGATTCGGTGGGTGGTGGTGCATGGCCGTTCTTAGTTGGTGGGGCGATTTGTCTGGTTAATTCCGATAACGAACGAGACTCTGGCCTACTAAGTAGTCGACGGATCTCCAGAAAATGGTGTCCAGTTCGCAACTTCTTCTTAGAGGGATAAGCGGCAATTCTAGCCGCACGAGATTGAGCAATAACAGGTCTGTGATGCCCTTAGATGTTCTGGGCCGCACGCGCGCTACACTGAAGGGATCAACGAGTTTTCCCCCTCCGAGAGGAGCGGGTAAACCGTTCAAAGCCTTTCTTGATAGGGATTGGGGCTTGCAATTGTTTCCCATGAACGAGGAATTCCCGGTAAGTGCAAGTCATCAGCTTGCGCTGACTACGTCCCTGCCCTTTGTACACACCGCCCGTCGCTACTACCGATTGAATGATTTAGTGAGGCCTTCGGACTGGCGCTCTTGGATTGTCGGCCCCGTTGCCCGCGAGGGTTTTCTGGGGTCGTCGCCTCGAGCTGACGGAAAGATGTCCAAACTTGATCATTTAGAGGAAGTAAAAGTCGTAACAAGGTTTCCGTAGGTGAACCTGCGGAAGGATCATTAACAGAGAAAGAGAACGGGGCGCTCTTAAAACTACTACTACTACTCTCCTGATTTGGGCGGTCTCGGGCTCTGCTCTGGCAACTCCAGCAGCGAAAGAGGACAATCCCGGCCCCCGCACCAAAAATAGGTACCACCACGCTGTAGGTGGACCACACTCGGGCGAGAGCGCGAAGACCGGAGGAGGAGGACGGACGGGGCTTTGGACGGCTGCCCGTCCGTTCCTTACTACCGGCGAATAAGCCTCTTGACCCAAAAAGAGTGAAATTCAAGTGTCAAAAAACAACAACAAGCCGTCCGGCCAAACCCAAACCACAAACTTGGGCTATGTCTGTCAAACCCTTTCATTGAGACTCGACCTGTGATGGTTAGTCGCAAAAAGACCAAATGGCAAATACACAACTCTTAACGGGGGATCACTCGGCTCGTGGGTCGATGAAGACCGCAGCAAACTGCGTGTCGGTATGTGAATCGCAAGAATACCAGATACATCGACAAGTTGAACGCATATTGCGGCGGCGGCAGCCATATGAGCTTGTCGCCGCCACTCCTCTACGAGGGTCGGAAATATACATCCATCGGTTGCTGCGAGTTCGGTGCCTGCTGACTGTCTCCCCGACACGAGGGTAACCCGAACCGAGCTTCCGCCTTGGGGTTTAATCGCCCGCGCCTTGCGCGAGGCGTGCCCTTAAAAACAAGCAAGCCTATCACTAGCAAGTCCATGGACTTGGCGCACCCACATTCAACCACAACAAAGCGACAGTTGTCGCCCTCGCAAATAACTGGAGGCGGCGCTCTTTTGCCTGCTGTCCACAGAGACACGAATGGCCGTCGGCCGCTCATGGCTGATGCTGCACATGTTCTAAGAGGCACTCCATCCCACGAAGAGGAAACGAAACCGGGTCGGATATCTTTTAAGTAAGCCCCGCCGGAA
This sequence comes from Homarus americanus, assembly GCF_018991925.1. Taxonomy (NCBI): domain Eukaryota; kingdom Metazoa; phylum Arthropoda; class Malacostraca; order Decapoda; family Nephropidae; genus Homarus; species Homarus americanus. Next base: position 15,970 of record NW_024723428.1, read on the forward strand.
TTTCGTCTATCACCTCGAAAAGAGTGCTTGGCATGCATTGCAGTGGAACCTAAATTGATGAGTGCGCCTGGGCCCGCAGTCTACCATGTAGTGGTGCAGGCAGAGAGATGAGAATGCTTGGGTGACGCCGTGCTCTTCCTCACGCGCTCCTCCACCCTCTCCCACGGTCAGACGCGGTGTGGGCGTTCTCTTTGAGAGTTCGCCACGAGTCCACGTCTATCTCATGACTGGGAGGGAGGCAGGGGGAGTTCTCTCTAAACGCGTTAAAGACGGTGTTGCGCCTCATAACGGCGCTCGCCGGGATAGAGCACTAGTTCTGCGGCCGGAAAGGCCGCTCACGCCAATTAATACTGCGACTCTCGCTCTCTTTCTCCGGATAAACAAGTGCCACTGCTGTGGCATGCGGGAACGGGGAAAGAGGTCAAAGTTTAAGCGGCAAAGGTGCGGCCGAGTAAGGGCGGAACACGAGCGTATATGCATTAAAACTGTGTGTGTATATGACTCTGCGAGAGATGTTCTGCTGGAACACTTTTCCTATTGGCTATTTACCACTCAATGAGAAGGAACGGAGTCAGGGGTGGGAGTGCCAGCGCCATGGCCGCTGGTACCCCCGCGACAAGCCCCTCAAACCTTCCTGCCTGGTAATGTCGGTGGTGAAGAAAGTCGGTGGCAGAGCGTCTTCCGCTTCGTGGTTGGGGAACTTGTTCCCCCTAAGGATGATGAGACCACGATCGACCTCGTAGTAGGAGAGAGCTACCCGCCAAATTTAAGCATATTAATAAGCGGAGGAAAAGAAACCAACAGGGATTCCCTTAGTAAGGGCGACTGAACCGGGAAAAGCCCAGCGCATAACCTCGATGTCTTCGGGCACGAGGGGTGTTGCGTTTCAGAGGGTCCAGCACGCCGTCCCATACCGTCTAAGTCAAGCTTGAAAGCGGCCACTGCCCATGGAGGGTGACAGGCCGGTATGGCGGCGCCCGTGAGGGTACAGATGGGACGGTCGGAAAGGGCCTCTCTGTAGAGTCGGGTTGCTTGAAAGTGCAGCCCAAAGCAGGTGGTAAACTCCATCTAAGGCTAAATATGACCACGAGACCGATAGCGAACAAGTACCGTGAGGGAAAGTTGAAAAGAACTTTGAAGAGAGAGTTCAAGAGTACGTGAAACCGTTAAGAGCCAAAGCGAATTTAGGCTTCGAAGGTCGAACTAGAGATTCCTTTCGTCGGCTGTATTAATGGGTAGGGTGTTGTAATTGAAAGCGACCCAAAAATGTTTAGGCGGCGCCCCCACCTCCAGCTAGCGTCGGCGAGGCGTATTTCCTCTCGTAGTAGGTCACATGACCCGTTGCAGAGACGTCGAAGCCCGGTCGGACTGGTACCTCTCTGCGCCGACTCTCTCTCAGCTTCGTCTGGGGGAAGACCAGCATGACAGAGGGAACCACCGGTGTCCTGGCTACTCTGACAGTTGCGTCGAAGAAACTTGCCGCCACTTTAACGCGCGGTTTTGCTTTCTCGCAGTGTACAAAATTGATGATCCACGTCTTGAAACCGCGGACCAAAAGAGTCTAACATGTGTGCAAGTCAATGGGCTCCACTAAACCCAAAAGCGAAATAAGTAGCGGGCGCCGGGCGCTGTAACAGGCTCTCCGGTGCGTCTTAGGCGATCCTGACCGGCTGCTGCGACTTCGCCCGCGAAACCGCTGAGGTGGGAATCACTCCCCGTCTGGGCGTTGCGTCTGGCTGATGCGGAAGTGCGTCAGGGCGATGGTCGAAATTTAATTTCCCCTCATGGGAGAAGCGCCAGGCCGAGACTTGCCAAAACGCCCAGCGGTGCTGTCGTCCCAGGCGGGTGTGGTAAACGGCGGAGGCGCACCGGGGCAGGCTCGCGGGCAGTCGGCAAGTACCATGAGCATATATGTTGGGACCCGAAAGATGGTGAACTATGCCTGGCCAGGATGAAGCCAGAGGAAACTCTGGTGGAGGTCCGTAGCGATTCTGACGTGCAAATCGATCGTCGGAGCTGGGTATAGGGGCGAAAGACTAATCGAATCATCTAGTAGCTGGTTTCCTCCGAAGTTTCCCTCAGGATAGCTGGAACTCGCAGGGTGAATTTCATCCGGTAAAGCGAATGATTAGAGGTCTTGGGGACGAAACGTCCTCAACCTATTCTCAAACTTTAAATGGGTGAGATGCCGAGCTTGCTTGTAGGGATGAAGCTCCGGCGACTAATCTGAGTATCTAGCGGGCCACTTTTGGTAAGCAGAACTGGCGCTGTGGGATGAACCAAACGTCGAGTTAAGGGGCCTAAATGAATGCTCATTCAGATCTCATTGAAAGGCGTTGGTTGCTATAGACAGCAGGACGGTGGCCATGGAAGTTGGAATCCGCTAAGGAGTGTGTAACAACTCACCTGCCGAAGCAACTAGCCCTTAAAATGGTATGGCGCTCAAGCATTCTCCCGAAACTCGACCGCCGGGCGCACTACCGGCCTCGCTCTCAAGGCGAGGTCTCGAAGCCCCGGTGAGTAGGAGGGTCGCAGTGGTGAGCGCTGAAGGGTTTCGGCGTGGGCCGGCCTGGAGCCGCCACTGGTGCAGATCTTGTTGGTAGTAGCAAATACTCGAGAGAGACTCCCTTGATGACCGAAGCGGAGAAGGGTT
>NW_024723429.1:0-15807 GCF_018991925.1 Homarus americanus
TAGGAGGAGGAGGTATGCTTAACCACCCTTCTGACCCTGATGGCCACTGTGGCTTACTACACCACACCGATGAAACACCTTTCCATTATGGGCCATTATAACAACGACCTAACGATGTTTCTTTACAAAGGGAGGAGATCAGCTAAGTGTCGATAAGAACTGGAGAGAAGACTGCATCTCAGACGGCTGGAAACCCACACCACAAACCCAACAACACAACCACCACCAACCAACAACACCCCCACACAAAAACACACAAAAAAAAAACAACACAACACACCACAACAAAACCCACACAAACACCACCACCAAACCAAACACCACCAACCATCTGAAGACCAATCACCCCAACCCCAATTACGTCCCTTCAACTTTCAGTCAGCTGTAAACCAAACGCATTTAAACGAATGCCCGCATAGGAACCCCAATATATGAAACGCATATGCCAGCACATTGATGCCATCTCACACGCACAAAAATGTGCAACCCTATAATCGTCTTGTCCTGAAATTAAATACAACGCCAAAAGCGCACGACACAACAACATTATCAGCATTAGGTGTAAATGCGAGGGTTAGAAGATGTTACCAGTGTTAATAACGTTAGTATCATTTCAACAGAAGAACAATAAAAACAATAGCAACAACACACTACCACTGTGTAGGTAACTACATTTGTGCGAGGCACCATATGATTACACAGACAGTAGGGTACGACGGTTTAAGCCAAATGATTCGCATTTTTCACTACCTTCACCGAATCATTTAAACTGTGTTCCATACTCAAAATCATGCAGTCTGGGCTTGATCATCGATGAGAAGGTTTATCAAACAGTTGGGCGCGACACTTCCTCATCCACAAGACATGAAACCCCAAAAATTATCCATTAGCCCTTGAATATCAATGAACACATCTAACAGTAAGTAGATCACTCTACCTCTCATTTACAAGACAAATGAATATGTTTTGTAGTTAATTTATAAAAACTATCAATAAGTAGACAGACACTTACAAAATCATTGTAAATTATAGATTTCAACACATCTACATTCGACAATTTTATCATTGAAATAATCCTATCCAACGAACCCATGAAGAAACACATCAACGTTCATGTAAGAATTATGAACTTAAATACCTATTTATACAGAAAATGTCATAGAAAGTGACATCCCAAGAGCCCTTGAGGGAGGTGGGTTAGGATGCGCAAGCGCTAAGGTTACCTCATACAACCAGGACAACTCTCGTTTTTGGTGAGAGAAATTAATTAGAATGAGTTCTCCTCCGCATCAGAAAACTATGATTGGTTATCACACTGGTCGTATGGTCCCGCCACAATTCTTCACAGTCCACACATATGGAGATCATGATGACACTAATTAAACTCGCTGACGACACAACAATACTGCTCAGCCGCTAGTGAAATACAATTGAATTCCAGGTTACGAAACTGTTGTTCAACACGCAACACTGTAATGTCTAGGGAAGCGAGGATTCATCTCAACCGCCCAACTGGATATATACCAACAGGCTGTAAAATTTGTATATACGAATTCTGCACAATTTATAATGACAAAAGCGCCACTACATATCGTCTCCAACACGACATATTTAAAACACTGATATGTAACCATCACTGCTGTGGTTTCTTGCTTCACAAGACACATCGCACAATAGAACACCAGCCGAAGAATCAGACACACCCAGTTTACCCAAGAACAATGTTGTCCAAAACCAGTCCGTTCACAATTATATTTGGTTTAAGTAACGAAACCCAAAACGGTAGTTCCTTTGTTTTATTATAAATGGTTGTATATATAATTCCTGAGTGTATATCAACCGTAAGTCTCACTGTCTAGAGTGAATGAGAGAAAGGGACTGCGTTTATGTATGATAAACGTTTGGTCACGTCCTTCGATATGAGTTGAGGAGCTACCGTAGCTTAGGGCACGTGAGTGCGTGCTTATAGAAATGCTGGAGCTTATGGGTCTGCCCTCTGCAAGTTGCCCGCCCAGGTGTCAATCTCATGTCTTACCTATAGACAGTGGAAAGTTACAGGGTGGTGAATCTGAATATAATATCAGATGTAAATGACCCATTTATATAATACGTTCTGTTGATGAGACAGGGCCTGATGTTGGTGTGGCACCTACAGTGAGTGGTGTAGTGTGTGACACCTACAGTAGAGTGGTGTTGGTGTGTGGCACCTACAGTGAGTGGTGTTAGTGTGAGACACCTACAGTGAGTGTGTTGTGGTGTGTGACACCTACAGTACTGGGGTTGGTGTGTGGCACCTGCAGTGAGGGGTGTTAGTGTGAGAGCACCTACAGTGGGTGGTGTTGGTGTGTGGCACCTGGTGAGAGGTGTTAGTGTGGGCACCTACGGTGGTGGTGTTAGTGTGTGTGGCACCTACAGTGGTGGTGTTAGTGTGAGGCACCTACAGTGGTGGTGTTGTGTGTGACACCTACAGTGAGTGGTGTTGGTGTGAGGCACCTACAGTGAGTGGTGTTGGTGTGTGACACCTACAGTGAGTGGTGTTGGTGTGAGGCACCTACAGTGAGTGGTGTGTGTGGTTGGTGTGTGACACCTACAGTGAGAGTGTTGGTGTGAGGCACCTACAGTGAGTGGTGGTGGTGTGTGTGCACCTGCAGTGAGGGTGTATGTGTGACACCTACAGTGAGTGGTGTTGGTGTGGGGACACCTACAGTGGTGGTGTTGGTGTGTGACACCTACAGTGGAGTGTTAGTGTGAGGCACCTACGGTGAGGTGGTGTTAGGGTGTGGACACCTACAGTGGGTGGTGTTGGTGTGAGGCACACGGTGTGGTTAGTTGTGACACCGTGAGGTGTTGGTGTGAGCACCTACAGTGAGTGGTGTTAGTGTGAGCACCTACGGTGAGTGGTGTGTGTGTGACTATGGTGGTGTTGTTAGAGGCACCTAGGTGAGTGGTGTTGGTGTGGGGCACCTACTGTGGTAGTGGTGGTAGTGTGTGTGACACCTACAGTGAGTGGTGTTAGTGTGTGGCACCTACAGTGAGTGGTGTTAGTGTGAGGCACCTACAGTGGTGGGTGTTAGTGTGAGCACCTACAGTGAGTGGTGTTGGTGTGAGCGCCTACAGTGAGTGGTGTTGGTGTGAGGCACCTGGGGTGAGTGGTGTTGGTGTGAGGCACCTACAGTGGTGGTGTTAGTGTGGGGCACCTGCAGGGTGGTGTTGGTGTGGGGTGCCTATGATGGTGAGGTGGTTGTTGAGTGTGGTGTTTGTGGCACCTCAGAGGGGTGTAGTGTGAGAGCACCTACAGTGGTGGTGTTGGTGTGTGGCACCTACAGTGGTGGTGTTGGTGTGGGCACCTACGGTGGTGGTGTTGGTGTGTGGCACCTACAGTGAGTGGTGTTAGTGTGAGCACCTGCAGTGAGTGGTGTTGGTGTGAGGCACCTACAGTGAGTGGTGTTGGTGTGTGGCACCTACGGTGGTGGTGTTTGGTGTGACTGCATTGAGGTGATGTTGGTGTGGCACACGGTGAGTGGGTGTTGGTGACACTTAGAGTGAGAGGTATTAGTGTGAGGCACCTAGAGTGAGAGGTGTTAGTGTGAGGCACCTACAGTGAGTGGTGTTAGTGTGTGGTACCAACAGTGAGTGGTGTAAGTGTGAGGCACCTACAGTGAGAGGTGTTAGTGTGAGACACCTACAGTGAGTGGTGTTAGTGAGAGGCACCTACGGTGAGTGGTGTTAGTGTGTGACACCTACAGTCAGAGGTGTTAGTGTGAGGCACCTACAGTGAGTGGTATTCGTGTGTGACACCTACAGTGAGTGGTGTGTGTGACACCTACAGTGAGTGGTGTTAGTGTGAAGCACCTACAGTGAGTGGTGTTAGTGTAAGGTACCTATAGTAAGTAGTGTTAGTGTGTGTCACCTACAGTCTGGTGTTCGTATGAGGCACCAAGAGTGACTGGTGTTAGTATGAGGTACCTACAGTGTGTGCTGTTAGTATGAGGCACCTAGATGGAGTTGTGTTAGTGTGGCACCTACAGTGAGAGGTCTTATTGTGAGGCACCTACAGTGAGTGGTGTTAGTGTGTGACACCTACAGTGAGTGGTGTTAGTGTGTGACACCTACAGTGAGTGGTGGGTGGTGTGACACCTACAGTGAGAGGAGGGTATTGGTGTGGGGGCACCTAGAGTGAGAGGGTGGTGGTGTATGAGGCACCAACCAGGGGTGGTGTTGGTGTGTGGCACCTGCAGTGAAGGTGTTGGTCTGGGGAACTTACACAGTGGTGGGGTGTCAGTATGGGGCACCTACAGTGGAGTGGTGTTAGTGTGAGGCACCAACTTGTTGGAGTGGTGTTAGTGTGTGGCACCTACAGTGAGAGGTCTTATTGTGAGGCACCTACAGTGAGTGGTGTTAGTGTGAGGCACCTACAATGAGTGGTGTTAGTGTGAGGCACCTACAGTGAGTAGTGTTAGTGTGTGACACCTACAGTGAGAGGTGTTAGTGTGAGGCACCTACAGTGAGTGGTGTTAGTGTGAGGCACCTACAGTGAGTGGTGTTTGTGCGAGGTACCTACAGTGGGTAGTGTTAGTATGTGACACCTACAGTGAGAAGTTTTAGTGTGAGGCACCTACAGTGAGTGGTGTTAGTGTGAGGCACCTACAGTGAGTTGTGTTAGTGTGTGACTCGTACAGTGAGTGGTGTTAGTGTAAGGCACCTACAGTGAGTGGTGTTAGTGTGTGGTACCTATGGTGAGTGGTGTAAGTGTGTGACACCTACAGTGAGAGTTTTTAGTGTGAGGCACCTTCAGTTAGTGGTGTTAGTGTGGGGGCACCTGCAGTGAGTGGTGTTAGTGTAGGGGCACCTTGTGTGTGGCGTTAGTGTTTTACACCTACAGTGAGAGGTGTTGGTGTGAGGCACCTACAGTGAGTGGTGTTAGTGTGAGGCACCTACAGTGAGTGGTGTTAGTGTGAGGCACCTACAGCGAGTAGTGTTAGTGTGTGACACCTACAGTGAGAGGTGTTAGTGTGAGGCACCTGCAGTGTGTGGCATTAGTGTTTGACACCTACAGTGAGAGGTGTTAGTGTGAGGCACCTACAGTGAGAGGTGTTAGTGTGAGGCACCTACAGTGAGAGGTGTTAGTGTGAGGACCTGCAGTGTGTGGAATTAGTGTTTGACACCTACAGTGAGAGGTGTTAGTGTGAGGCAGCTACAGTGAGAGGTGTTAGTGTGTGGCACCTACAGTGAGTAGTGTTAGTATGTGTCAACTACAGTGAGAGGTGTTAGTGTGAGGTACCTACAGTGAATGGTGTTAGTGTGAGGCACCTACAGTGAGTGGTGTTAGTGTGAGGCACCTGCAGTGTGTGGCGTTAGTGCTTGACTCCTACAGTGAGAGGTGTTAGTATGAGGCACCTACATTGAGTGGTGTTAGTGTGTGACACCTACAGTGAGAGGTGGAAGTGTGAGGCACCTACAGTGAGTGGAGTAGTGTGTGACACCTACAGTGAGTGGTGTTAGTGTGAGGCACCTACAGTGAGTGGTGTTAGTGTGTGACACCTACAGTCTGGTGTTAGTGTGAGGCAACTACATTGATTGGTGTTAGTGTGAGTCATTTACAGTGAGTGATGTTAGTGTAAGGTACCTACAGTGAGTGGTGTTAGTGTGTGACACCTACAGTCTGGTGTTAGTGTGAGGCAACTACATTGATTGGTGTTAGTGTGAGGCACCCATAGAGAGTGGTGTTAGTGTAAGGTACCTAGTGCGAGGCACCTAGAGGGAGTGGTGTTAGTGTAAGGTACCTATAGTGAGTGGTGTTAGTGTGTTACAATCTACAGTGTGTGGTGATAATGTAAGGCACCTAGAGTGAGTGGTGTTTAGTGTGAGGCACCTACAGTGAGGGATGTTAGTGTGTGTCACATACAATGAGTGGTGTTAGTGTGTGACACCTACAGTGAGTGGTGTTAGTGTGTAACACCTACAGTGAGAGGTATTAGTGTGAGGCACCTAGAGTGAGAAGTGTTAGTGTGAAGCACCTACAGTGAGTGGTGTTAGTGTGTGGCACCTACAGTGACAGGTGTTAGTGTGAGGCACCAACAGTGAGTGGTGCTAGTGTGTGGCACCTACAGTAAATAGTGTTAGTGTGTGGCACCTACAGTGAGAGGTGTTAGTGTGAAGCACCTACAGTGAGTGGTGTTAGTGTAAGGTACCTACAGTGAGTGGTGTTAGTGTGTGACACCTACAGTCTGTGGTCTTAGTGTGAGGCACCTACAGTGAGTGATGATAGTGTGTGGTACCTACGGTGAGTGGTGTAAGTGTGTGACACCAACAGTGAGAGGTGTTAGTGTGAGACACCTACAGTGAGTGGAGTTAGTGTGTGACACTTATAGTGAGAATTGTCAGTGTGAGGCAACTACAGTGAGTGGTGTTAGTGTGTGACACCTATGGTCAGTGGTATAAGTGTGTGACACCTACAGTGAGTGGTGTTTGTGTGAGGCACCTACAGTGAGTGGTGTTAGTGTGAGGCACCTACAGTGAGTGGTGTTAGTGTAAGGTACCTACAGTGAGTGGTCTTAGTGTGAGGCACCTACAGTGAGTGATGTTAGTGTGTGGCACCTACAGTGAGAGGTGTTAGTGTGAGGCACCTACAGTGAGTGGTGTTAGTGTGTGACACCTAAAGTGTGTGGTGTTAGTGTGTGACACCTACAGTGAGTGGTGTTAGTGTGAGGCACCAACAGTGAGTGGTTTTAGTGTGAGGCACCTAGAGGGAGTGGTGTTAGTGTAAGGTACCTATAGTGAGTGGTGTTAGTGTGTGACACCTACAGTGTGTGGTGATAATGTAAGGCACCTACAGTGAGTGGCGTTTAGTGTGAGGCACCTACAGTGAGTGATGTTAGTGTGTGACACCTACAGTGAGTGGTGTTAGTGTGTGACACCTACAGTGAGTGGTGTTAGTGTGTGACAGCTACAGTGAGTGGTGTTAGTGTGGGAGACCTACAGTGAGAGGTATTAGTGTGAGGCACCTAGAGTGAGAGGTGTTAGTGTAAGGCACCTACAGTGAGTGGCGTTAGTGTGTGGCACCTTTCAGTGAGATGTGTTAGTGTGAGGCACCAACAGTGAGTGGTGCTAATGTGTGGCACCTACAGTAAATAGTGTTAGTGTGTGGCACCTACAGTGAGAGGTGTTAGTGTGTGGCACCTACAGTGAGAGGTGTTATTGTGTGGCACCTACAGTGAGAGGTGTTAGTGTGTGGCACCTATTGTGAGTGGTGTTATAATGTAAACACAGTGAGAGGGTGTTAGTGTGGGGCACTACAGTGAGGAGGGTGTTGGTGTGTGGCACCTACAGTGAGAGGTGTGGTGTGTGGCACCTGCAGTGAGGAGGTGTTGTTGTGGGGCACCTACAGTGGAGGGTGTTGGTGTGTGGGCACAGTGAGGTGTTGGTGTGGCACCTTTCGGTGAGGTGTTGGTGTGTGGCACACAGTAAATGGTGTTGGTGTGTGGCACCTGCAGTGAGGTGTTGGTGTGTGGCACCCTACAGTGAGGTGTTGTGTGAGGCACCTACAGTGGGGTGTTGGTGTTGACCTACAGTGAGTGGGGTTGGTGTGAGGCACCTACAGTGAGTGGGTGTTGGTGTGGGGTACCTGGAGGTGTTGTTGGTGTGTGGCACCTGCAGTGTGGGGTGTTGGTGTGGGGCACCTGGGGTGGGGGTGTTGGTGTGTGGCACCTGCAGTGAGTGAGTGTTGGTGTGTGGCACCAGCAGTGGTGGTGTTGGTGTGGGCACCTACAGTGAGTGGTGTTGGTGTGTGGTCACCTACAGTGGAGTGGTGTTAGTGAGGCACCACAGAGTGTGGTGTTGTGTAAGGCACCTACAGTGAGTGGTGTTTGGTGTGAGGGCACCTACAGTGGTGATGTTGGTGTGTGACACATACAGTGAGTGGTGTTGGTGTGTGACACCTGCAGTGAGTGGTGTTGGTGTGTGGCACCTGCAGTGGTGGTGGTGTGAGGCACCTGGTGAGTGGTGTTGGTGTGAGGCACCTACAGTTAGTGGTGTTAGTGTGAGCACCTACAGTGAGTGGTGAGTGTGTGAGCACCTACAGTGGGTGGTGTTGGTGTGTGGCACTGCAGTGCGAGGTGTTGGTGTGGGGGCACCTACAGTGGTGGTGGTGTGTGGCACCTGCAGTGGGTGGTGTGCAGGTGCCTGCAGTGGTGGTGTTGGTGTGCGGCTCCTACAGTCTGTGGTGTTGTGTGGAGACAGCACATTGATTGGTGTTAGTGTGAGGCACCTACAGTGAGTGGTGTTAGTGTGTGGCACCTTTCAGTGAGTGGTGTTGGTGTGAGGCACCTACAGTGGTGGTGTTAGTGTGGCACCTACAGTGGTGATGTTGGTGTGTGGGACCTACGGTGGTGGTGTAAGTGGTGGTGGCACTTACGGTGAGTGTTAGTGTGGGGCACCTACAGTGAGTGGTGTTGGTGTGTGACACCTACGGTCAGTGGTGTAAGTGTGTGACACCTACAGTTAGTGGTGTTAGGTGACGCACTTACAGTGAGTGGTGTTAGTGTTGATTCCACCGGTCTGTGGTGTTGAGTGTGAAGCAACTACATTGATTGGGTTAGTGTGGGGCAACTACAGTGAGTGGTGTTGGTGTAAGATACCTACAGTGAGTGGTGTTGGTGTGCAGCTCTACCGTCTGTGGTGTTGTGTAGAGCAACTACATTGATTGGGGTGTTTGTGTGAGGCACCTACAGTGAGTGGTGTTGGTGTGTGACACCTGCAGTGTGTGGTGTTGGTGTGGGGCACCAGCAGGGGTGGTGTGAGGCAGCTAGGTGGGGGAGGTGTTGGTGTGAGACCTGGGTGGGAGGTGTTGGTGTGGGGCACCAGCAGTGGTGGTGTTGGTGTGTGGCACCTGCAGTGAGGAGGTGTTGAGTGTGGGGCACCAGCAGGTGTGGTGTTGGTGTGTGGCACCACAGTGAAATGGTGTTGGTGTGGTAGCCTACTGGTGAGAGGTGTTAGTGTGGGGCACCTGCAGTGGTGGTGTTGGTGTGGGGCACCTGCAGTGGTGCTCTTGGTGTGGTCACCTAGAGGTGGTGTTGGTGTAGGTGCCTACAGTGGTGGGTTAGTCTGTGACACCTAAAGTGTGTGGTGTTAATGTAGGCACCTACAGTGTGTGGTGTTTAGTGTGAGGCACCTGCAGTGAGTGGGTGTTGGTGTGGGGCACCTACAGTGAGGTGGTGTTAGTGTGGCACCTACAGTGACTGATGTTGGTGTATGACACCTACAGTGAGTGGTGGTGTGTGACACCTACAGTGAGAGGTGTTGGTGTGGGGCACCTGCAGTGATGGTTGTTGTGTGAGGCACCTGCGAGTGATGGTGTTGGTGTGAGGGGCACCTACAGTGAGTGGTGTTGGTGTGTGACACCTACGGTGAGTGGTGTTGGTGTGTGACACCTACAGTGAGTGGTGTTATTCTGTGAGCACCTACAGTGGGTGGTGTTGTGTATGACACCTACAGTGAGAGGGTATTAGTGTGAGGGCACCTGGGTGAGGCTGTTGCTGTGAGGCACCAGCAGTGGTGGTGTTGGGTGTGGCACCTACAGTGAGGTGTTGGTGTGGGGCAGCAGCAGTGAGTGGTGGAGTGTGTGGCAGTGGGAATGGTGTTGGTGTGTGGCACCTGCAGTGGTGGTGTTGGTGTGGGGAACCTACAGTGAGTGGTGTTGGTGTGTGGCAGCTACGGTGGTGGTGGTGTGGGGCACCTACGGTGGTGGTCGTGTGGGGCACCTGCAGTGGTGGTGTTGGTGTGGGGCACCTACACTGGGTGGTGCTAGTGCATGGCACAGTGAGAGGTGTTAGTGTGGAGCACCTTCAGTGGTGGTGTGGTGTGGGCACCTACAGTGGTGGTGTTGGTGTGGGGCACGTGCTTAGTGGTGTTGGTGTGAGGTGAACTGTGGTGTGTGGTGTTAGTTGTTGGCTCGTACAGTGGAGTGGTTGGTGGGGGCACCTACAGTGGAGTGGTGTTGGTGTGGTGCCTATGGTGGTGGTGTAAGTGTGTGACACCTACGGTGAGGAGGTGTTGGTGTGGGGCACCTGGTGGTGGTGTTGGTGTGGGGGTGCCTGGGGGGTGTTGTTGGTGTGTGGCACCTGGTGTGGGGGTGAGTGTGGGGCACCTGCGGTGGGGGGTGTTGGTGTGTGGCACCTGCAGTGAGTGGTGTTGGTGTGTGACACCAACAGTGAGTGGTGTGGTGTGTGACACCTACAGTGGTGGGGTTGGTGTGTGTGCCTACAGTGGTGGTGTTGGTGGGAGGCACCTACAGGTGTGGTGTTAGTGTGAGGCACCTACAGTGAGGTGTTGGTGTGAGGCACCTACAGTGAGTGGTGTTGGTGTGTGACACCGGTGGTGGTGTTGGTGTGGTGTGCTACAGTGAGTGGTGTTGGTGAGGCACCTGGTGTGGTGATGTGTGGGGCACAGTGGGAGGTGTTGGTGGGAGCACCTACAGTGAGTGGTGTTGGTGTGGCACCTGCAGTGAGAGGTGTTGGTGTGGGGCACCTACAGTGGTGGTGTTGGTGTGTGGCACCTACAGTGGTGGTGTTGAGTGTGAGGCACCTACGGTGAGTGTTGGTGTGTGGGCACAGTGGAGTGTTGGTGTGGGGCACCACAGTGGGTGGTGTTGGTGTGACACCTACAGTCTGTGGTGTTGGTGTGGGGCACCTACAGTGGTGGTGTTGGTGTGTGACACCTACAGTGAGGTGGTGTAGTGTGTGACACCTACGGTGGTGGTGTGGTGTGTGTGACACCTACAGTGGTGGTGTTGGTGTGGGGCACCTGCGGTTAGTGGTGTGTGTGAGCACCTGCAGTGGTGGTGGTGTGGCACCGGTGGGTGGTGTTGGTGGCTCCTGGGGCGTGTGTTAGTGTGAGGCACCTGCAGTGGAGGTGGTGTTGGTGTGGCACCTGCAGTGGTGGTGTGGTGCAGGGTGCCTGCAGTGGAGTGGTGTTAGTGTGCGACTCCTACAGTCTGTGGTGTTGTGTGGGGCAGCTGCATTGGTTGGTGTTAGTGTGAGGCACCTACAGTGGTGGTGGTTGTTGTGGGGCACCTACAGTGAGGTGTTGGTGAGGCACCTACAGGTGTGGTGTGTGTGGGCTGTGAGAGGTGTTGGTGTGAGGCACTTACAGTGTGGTGGTGTTGGTGTGTGGCACCTACAGTGAGTGGTGTTGGTGTGTCACCTACAGTGGTGGTGTTGGTGAGGCACCTGCAGGTGTGGTGATGTTGGGCACCTACAGTGGGGTGTTGGTGTGGGGGCACCTACGGTGGTGGTGTGGTGTGAGGCACCTGCAGTGGGGTGTTAGTGTGGAGACCTGCAGTGGTGGTGTGGTGTGGTGGTGGGGTGGTGGTGGGGCACCTGCGGTGGTGGTGTTGGTGTGGGCACCTGCAGTGGGTGTGGTGTGGGGCGCACGGTGGGTGGTGTTGGTGTGTGACACCTGCAGTGTGGTGTTGGTGGGGCACCTGCAGTGGTGGTGGTGTGTGACACCTACAGTGAGTGGTGTTAGTGTGTGACACCTACGGTGAGTGGTGTTAGTGTGACACCTACAGTGAGTGGTGTGTGTGGGGCACCTACAGTTAGTGGTGTTGGTGTGTGACACCCAGTGGTGGTGTGGTGTGTGACACCTGCAGTGGGTGGTGTTGGTGTGAGGCACCTGCAAGTGCGTGGTATTAGTGTGAGGCACCTGGGTGAGTGGTGTTGGTGTGTGGCACCTACAGTGAGAGGTGTTGGTGTGTGAGCACCTACAGTGGGTGGTGTTGGTGTGGCACCTTACAGTGTGATGGTGTTGGTGTGTGGCACCTACAGTGAGTGGTGTTGGTGTGAGACCTGCAGTGGAGTGGTGTTGGTGTGGCACCTACAGTGAGGTGGTGTTGGTGTGAGGCTGGTGGTGGTGTTCGTGTGGGGGCACCTCGGAGGTGGTGTTGGTGTTGAGGCACCTACAGTGAGTGGTGTTGGTGCATGGCACCTGCAGTGAGTGGTGTTAGTGTGAGGCACCTTCAGTGAGTGGTGTTGGTGTGGGGCACCCTACAGTGGTGGTGGTGTGAGGCACCTACTGTGAGTGGTGTTGGTGTGAGAATGACTGCAGTGTGTGGTGTTAGTTATTGACTCGTGCAGTGGTGGTTGGTGAAACACGGTGGGTGGTGTTGGGTTTTGGTAAGTGAGGTGTTGGTGTGGGCACCTGAGTGGTGTTGGTGTGCCTGGGGGTGTTGGTGTGGGCACCTGCAGTGTGTGGGGCACCTGGGGTGAGGGGTTGGTGTGTGGGTGGTGTGACTTTGCAGTGAGTGGTGTTGGTGTGACACCACGGTGGAGTGTTGGTGTGTGCCAGTTGGTGGTGTTGGTGGGGGCACCTGCAGGTGTGTGGTGTGTGGGCACCACGGTGAGGGTGTTGGTGTGGGGCACCTACGGTGGTGGTGTTGGTGTGTGACACCTGCAGTGGTGGTGTTGGTGTGTGTCACCTACAGTGGTGGTGTTGGTGTGAGGCACCTACAGAGTGTGGTGTTAGTGTAAGGCACCTACAGTGAGAGGTGTTGGTGTGAGGCACTTACAGGAGTGGTGGTGTTGGTGTGTGACACCTGCAGTGGAGGTGTTGGTGTGAGGCGCCTACAGTGGTGGTGTTGGTGTGTGACACCACAGGTGGTGGTGTTAGTGTGAGGCACCTACAGTGAGGTGGTGTTAGTGTGTGACACCTGCAGTGGGGTGTTAGTGTGGGGCACCTACAGTGAGTGGTGTTGGTGTGCACAGTCTAGTGGTGTTGGTGTGAGGCACCTACAGTGAGTGGTGTTAGTGTGTACTTTGGTGAGTGGTGTGTAGTGTGGCACCTACAGTGAGTGGTGTTAGTGTGTGACACCTACAGTGGTGGTGTGTGTGAGGCACCTACAGTTAGTGGTGTTGGTGTGAGGCACCTACGGTGAGGTGGTGGTGGTGTGACACCTGCAGTGGGTGGTGTTGGTGTGTGACACCTACGAGTGCGTGGTGTTGGTGTGGGCACCTACAGTGAGTGGTGTTGGTGTCTGGCAAGTGGTGGTGTGGTGCAGGTACTACAGTGAGTGGTGTTGGTGCGGCACCTGCAGTGTGTGGTGTTGTGTGAGGCACCTACATTGAGTGGTGTTGGTGTGGGGCACCTACAGTGAGTGGTGTTAGTGTGGGGCACCTGCAGTGAGTGGTGTTGGTGGAGAGACACCTACAGGTGTGGTGTTGTGTGAGGCACCTACAGTGAGTGGTGTTAGTGTGGGGCACCTACAGTGGTGGTGTTGTGTGACACCTACAGTGAGTGGTGTTAGTGTGTGTCACCTACGGTGGTGGTGTTAGTGGGAGGCACCTGCAGGTGTGGGTGATGTGTAGGCACCTGCAGTGGGGGTGTTGGTGTGAGGGCACCTACAGTGAGGTGGTGTAAGTGTGGGGCACCTGCTGTGGGAGGTGGTGTGGGGGCACCTACAGTGAGGTGGTGTGGGTGTGTGAGCACCTACAGTGGTGGTGTTGGTGAGGCACCTGCGGTGGTGGTGTTGGTGTGTGGCACCTGCAGTGGGGGTGTTGGTGTGGGGGCACCTACAGTGGTGGTGTTGGTGTGTGAGCACCTGCAGTCTGTGGTGTTGGTTGTGGGGCACCTACGGTGAGTGGTGTTGGTGTGTGGGCACCTACAGTGAGTGGTGTTAGTGTGTGACACCTACGGTGAGTGGTGTTGGTGTGTGGCACCTACAGTGAGTGGTGTTAGTGTGGGGCACCTGCAGTTGGTGGTGTTGGTGTGTGGCACCTACGGTAGTGAGGTGTGGTGTGTGAGGCACCTGCAGTGGGTGGTGTTGGTGTGGCACCTACAGTGGTGGTGTTGGTGTGGGGCACCTACGGTGAGTGGTGGTGTCTGGGCACCTACAGTGAGAGGTGTTGGTGTGAGGCAGCTACAGTGAGTGGTGTTAGTGTGTGGCTGCCAGTGAATGGTGTTGGTGTGGCACCTGCAGTGAGTGGTGTTAGTGTGAGGGCACCTACAGTGAGTGGTGTTGGTGTGTGGCCTACGGTGAGTGGTGTTGGTGTGAGGCACCTGCAGTGAGTGGTGTTGTGTGGGGCCTGCAGTGGTGGTGTTGGTGTGGGGCTGCAGTGGTGCTAGTGCATGTGCGTGCAGTGAGATGTTGGTGTGAGCACCTTCAGTGAGTGGTGTTGGTGTGGGCACCACAGTGAGTGGTGTTGGTGTGGGGCACCTACTATGGTGGTGGTGTGAAGTGGCTGTGGTGTGTGGTGTTGGTGTGGCTACGTGCAGTGGTGGTGTTGGTGTGGGGCACCTACGGTGAGTGGTGTTGTGTGGTGCCTATGGTGAGTGGTGTGTGTGTGACACCTGCAGTGAGAGGTGTTGGTGTGGGGCACCTACAGTGAGTGGTGTTGGTGTGGTGCCTAGAGTGTTGTTGGTGTGTGACACCTGCATGTGGGGTGTGTGTGGGGGCACCTAGTTGAGTGGTGTTAGTGTGTGGCACCTGCAGTGAGTGGTGTTGGTGTGTGACACCTGCAGTGGTGGTGTTAGTGTGTGACACCTACAGTGAGTGGTGGTGTGTGTGCCTGCAGTGGTGGTGTTGGTGGGAGGCACCTGACAGGTGTGGTGTTAGTGTGAAACAGTGAGTGGTGTTAGTGTGGGGCGCAGTGGTGGTGTTGGTGTGTGGCACCTGCAGTGAGTGGTGTTGGTGTGTCACCTGCAGTGGTGGTGGTGTGAGGCACCTGCAGAGTGTGGTGTTAGTGTAAGGCACCTGCAGTGAGTGGTGTTGAGTGTGAGGCACCTACAGTGAGTGGTGTTAGTGTGTGGCACCTGCAGTGAGAGGTGTTGGTGTGGGCACCTACAGTGAGTGGTGTGGTGTGACACCTACAGTGGTGGTGTTAGTGTGAGGCACCTACGGTGAGTGGTGTTGGTGTGTGACACCTACAGTAGGAGGTGTTGGTGTGGGGCACCTACAGGTGAGTGGTGTTGGTGTGTGACACCTGCAGTGTGGTGTTGGTGTGGGAGACACAGTGGTGGTGTTGGTGTGTGAGCACCTGCAGTGGTGGTGTTAGTGTGTGGCACCTGCAGTGAGTGGTGTTGGTGTGTGACACCTGCAGTGGTGGTGTTAGTGTGGGGCACCTACAGGTTGGTGGTGTTGGTGTGTGACACCTGCAGTGGTGGTGGTGTGTGCCTACAGTGGGTGGTGTTGGTGTGTGACACCTACAGTGGTGGTGTTGGTGTGGGGCACCTGCAGTGGTGGTGTGGTGTGTGGCACCTGCAGTGGGTGGTGTTGGTGAGGGTGCCTACAGTGGAGTGGTGTTGGTGTGCGGCTCTGCAGTCTGTGGTGTTGTGTGAGGCAACATTGAGTGGTGTTAGTGTGAGGCACTGCCACGGTGAGGTGGTGTTGGTGTGGGGCACCTGGTGAGTGTGGTGTTGAGTGAGGAGGCACCTGCAGAGTGTGGTGTGTGTGAGGCACCTACAGTGGAGGTGTTGGTGTGGGCACCTGCAGTGGTGGTGTTGGTGTGTGAGCACCTGCAGTGTGTGGTGTTGGTGTGTGGCACCTACAGTGGTGGTGTTGGTGGGGCACCTGCAGGTGTGGTGATGTGTGGGGCACCTACAGTGAGAGGTGTTGGTGTGGGGCACCTACAGTGGAGTGGTGTGGGTGTGGGGCACCTACAGTGAGAGGTGTTGGTGTGGGGGCACCTGGTGGTGGTGTGAGTGTGTGACACCTACGGTGGTGGTGTTGGTGGGAGGCACCACGGTGGTGGTGTTGGTGTGGGCACCTACAGTGGGGAGTGTTGGTGTGAGGCACCTACAGTGGTGGTGTTGGTGTGT
>NW_024723430.1:0-2500 GCF_018991925.1 Homarus americanus
TAGGAAGATGTTTAACATTTTTGGAGGTTACTGACGTCTCCTCCAGAGAATTTCTCTAAGGATTCGACCTGCTTGGTATTTGAAGGCCAGATCGTTTGAGGTGCTCTGAAATATTCATGTTCAATATACAACAAACTTTAATTTCAATCTCAGTGTGTGAGAGAGAGAGAGAGAAAAAAAAAGAGAGAGAGAGAGAGAGAGAGAGAGAGAGTTCTCCTCCACTCTTCTCTCTGACCCATTTAGCACTGTGACCCATTAGAGCTGACTCTTAACTAACCACACCATTTAATCACCACAGAATACACAAAGGTTCTCATTGGGGTGTGGCGTGTCCAAGGGGGCCGTTGAGGGGAGAGGGGTGTAAGGGAGTCCAGGGAGGTGGGGTAGAGGGGTCCAGGAGGTGGGGTAGAGGGGGTCCAGGAGGTGGGGAGGGGTCCAGGGAGGTGGGGCAGAGGGGGGTCCAGGGAGGTGTAGAGGGGGGTCCAGGGGAGGTAGGGGTCCCAGGAGGTGGGGTAAAGGGGGTCCAGGGAGATGGGGTGTAAGGGGGTCCAGAGGTGGGGTAGAGGGGGTCCAGGAGGTGGGGTAGAGGGGGTCCAGGAGGTGGGTAGAGGGGGTCCAGGAGGGGTGTAAGGGGGTCCAGGAGGTGGGGTAGAGGGGGTCCAGGGAGGTGGGGTAGAGGGGGTCCAGGGGAGGTAGAGAGGTGGTCCAGGAGGTGGGGTAGAGAGGTGGTCATTCTGAACTTCTGCTAACCTTTCAAGGGTCAGACGGGCGAGACCTCTATATTTAAATGGGAAAGTTCACGCTGAGTAATGCTCACCACGCCTTTTGTGACAGGTGGGGGTGAGAAGGAGGAGGGAGAGGAGAGGAGATTTGTGGGTGTAAGGGAAGAGGAAGGAAAGAAGAGGTGGGGGTAGGAGAATGAGCAAGAAGGAAGAGGAAGAGGAGGGAAGGAGAAAAAGAGGTGGAAATATAGGATAAGGAAGAGACAAGATAAGAGAGAGTAGAATGGAAAGAGGAGGAGAAGGAGCAGGAATTTGGTAGGAGGGAGGAAGACAAAGAAAGATGGGGTGAGATAAAGAGAATTAAGAGAGAGAAGGTGGAGGGGAAGGAAGAGAGGAAGCAGTAAGGGGAGAGAAGAAGAGATTAAAGATAAAGAGAAATAAACAGAGACGTGGATAGAAACGGAGAGAGGGAAGGAGGAGGAGACAGAGAGAGAAGGAGGAGGAGGAGGAAATGATGCAACGAAGGAGAGAAGGTAAATGAGGATAGAGGGCAAGAGGTGAAGGAGAGAGACAGTGAAGGAAAGGGGAACTGGAGGAGGTGGGATAGACTGATAAAGAGAGAGAGAGGAGAGGGCGGGAGGGAGGCTAGGCGATAAAATGGAAAAGAAGTGTAAAAGAAGGAGGGTGAGGAGGGAAAGGGGAAGATGAGAAGGAAGGGAAGGAAATGAGGAGGAGAGAAAGAAGAGGAGGAGGAGAGAAAGAAGAGGGGAGGAGAGAAAAGAAGAGGAGGAGGAAAGGAGGAACGACCTCTTGAAACTACTCTCATACACTGCTGATTCTCCCTCCCTCCTTCTTTCACCACCTCCCCCCCTCCTGCCTCCCATCCCACCTCTCCTTCTCCTTCCGCTTCTTTCCATGTTACCCTCCTTTCTTCTCACCCTCTCCCTTACCTCAAACCTCCTGGAGATTAGTTAGGTTAGTTAGTTAACGACGAAGATATGTAATGTACAGTAATAACAGTCTAATCATGTGAAAGACTTACAGTGATGAAAGGACAAACACACAACAGCCCAGATATCTAGTCAATAACTACACATTACCATCACCATCATCACCACCATCACCACCACCACCACCACCACCATCACCACCATCACCACCATCATCACCACCACCAACACCACCACCACACCAACCTCACCACCACCATCACCACCACACCACCACCATCACCACCATCACCACCACCACCACCACCACCACCACCACCATCACCACCATCACCTCACCATCACCACCACCCATCACCACCACCACCACCCACCACCACCACACCACCACCACCACCACCACACCCACCACACCACCACCACCACCATCCCCACCACACCACCATCACCACCACCCACCATCACCACCACCATCACCACCACCCACCACCACCACCACCACACCATCCCCACCACCCCATCACCACCCATCACCCCATCACCACCACCATCACCACCACCACCACCACCACCACCACCACCACACCATCACCACCACCATCACCACCACCACCACCACCACACCACCACAACCACCACCACACCACCACCACCATCACCACCACATCACCACCACTCATCACCACACCACCACCACCACCACCATTCACCCACCACCATCACCACCACCATCACCATCACACCACCACCACCACCACCACCACCACCACCACCACCACCACCACCATCACCACCATCAACACCATCACCACCACCATCCCCTCACCA
>NW_024723430.1:5000-27500 GCF_018991925.1 Homarus americanus
GTAAGAAACCCTTCAGAGGTTGATGTCAGCCAGCCTTGAACCCTCTGGGAATACCTCCATGATCTTATCGCCCTCTCCTCCCTCTCCCTCTCTTCCCTCTCCCCCTCCCCCCTCCCCCCGCGGCCACTAAACAGGAGGAAGACGCCCCCGGGAACATTCCTCTTGCTCTCAGTGGAAGCAGAGGACCTCGATCACCGCTGAGATAAACTCCTCACCAAGGACCACTGAAGGACTCGAAGGGTGTATTGGAATCCTTTAAGGGTCATATCGGGTCACACTAGGAGACGCTAAAACTCATGAAGGTCGGTATCACATCACGCGAAGGGACACCACAAGTCACTCTGGTGCCGGGAACATCATCAGGACACACGCACTACACATGTCCTGCCTCAGAACATGGGACGCCACAATAACCCGTAGATAAATTGTAAAACAAGTTCCTCTGTCTTTTATAACCCTTTCACTTCTTGAGCCAGCGGGGTGAACGTGTCTCAGAGGGAGGGAGGGGAGAGGGATGACGTGTCTCTGGGGAAGGGAGGGAGGAGGGAGGGGAGGGAAGGAATGTGTCTCTAGGGGTATGGGGAAAACGGGAGGATATGTCGGTGGGACCACATACAACCGGAAATAAACCCCTGGGAATAAGAATACACCTCCCGGGAAACGACACAACCTCGCCCCCTCCCCACCCCACCTTACCACCCAACCCCCTGCACCCCACCTCCCCACCCCACCCCCCACCCACCTTCCCCACCCCACCTCCCCATCCCACCTCCCCACCCCACCCCCCCACCCCACCTTCCCACCCCACCTCCCCCACCCACCCCCCACCCCACCTCCCACCTCCCACCCCACCTCCCCCCACCCCACCTCCCCCACCCCACCTCCCCCACCCCACCTCCCCCACCCCACCTCCCCCACCCCACCTCCCCCACCCCACCTCCCCCCACCCCACCCCCCCACCCCACCTCCCTCACCTCCTCCCCACCCCACCTCCCCCATCCCACCTTTCACCTCACCTCCCACCCCACCCCCCCCACCCCTCAAGGACGTCGGAAGTGGCTCGCTGGCCGTATTAGTTTCAACACCAACCTCTGTTTAGTAGTGTAGCAATGTCGGGTGGGTGGGTGTGGTGGCGGTGGTGGGCGTCGGTGGGCGTTGTTGCGACAGGGAGAGTGTGGTGTGGTCTGAGTACCTTACCTGTGCCCTCTTCGTCAGGTTGTTCCTCCCTTTAAGCCATCCCTCACGCAGATAAAGTCTTCTCAGTCAAGTCAGGTAGAAACAATATTGGATTAATTAAACTCAACCACAAAATTGACTGACTGACTGACTGACTGAGGAAGTGAGTGAGTGAGAGTGAGTGAATAAGTGAGTGAATGAGTGAGTGAGTTAGTGAGTGTAGGTAAGTGAGTGCAGGTGAGTGAGTGAGTGACCAGCGTCAACCTACACATTAACCAACACTAATTTGTCCGCCGTTGTTGCTATCATTTCCTTCCCTACTCTCACTTGACCAACCTGATGACGTCACAGTTCTTTAGGTTCTCTTTTGAACAATTTAATGACGTCACAGTTCTTTGGGTTCTCTTTTGACCAGTTTAATGACGTCACAGTTCTTTAGGTTCTCTTTTGACCAATATAATGACGTCACAGTTCTTTAGGTTCTCTTTTGACCAGTTTAATGACGTCACAGTTCTTTAGGTTCTCTTTTGACCAGTTTAATGACGTCACAGTTCTTTAGGTTCTCTTTTGACCAGTTTAATGACGTCACAGTTCTTTAGGTTCTCTTTTGACCAATATAATGACGTCACAGTTCTTTAGGTTCTCTTTTGACCAGTTTAATGACGTCACAGTTCTTTAGGTTCTCTTTTGACCAATATAATGACGTCACAGTTCTTTAGGTTCTCTTTTGACCAGTTTAATGACGTCACAGTTCTTTAGGTTCTCTTTTGACCAATATAATGACGTCACATTAACTGTAAACGTGACTCTTAACACGGTGACGTCACATTACCGTAAGATTCTCATTTGATTAGTAAGGTGACGTCATTGACCTTGAGAAACTGGCTGGGTTGACCAACATAGTGACGTCAGATTCATGGTTATACGAGGTGAGTCATACCTCACCCCCTCCACACACCCCCTACACACCGCACAAACCCCACACACCGCCACCCCTACACACTGCCACACACCCCTACACCCCCCCCACACCCCACACACCGCTTCACACCCCTTACACACCGCTACACACCCTACACACCCCCACGCACCCCACACACCCCACACCGCTACACACCCCCACAAACCCCTACACACCCCCACACCTCACACACCGCTACACACTCTACACACCCCTACACCCCCCACACCCACTGCACTCTTCTCCCCGTCCAGTGATTGGTGAGGTCGTGTTTACGGTAAACAGCAACAACAACAACAACAAAAAGTGGAAGGCAGGAAAGTCGATGATAAATATGTCAGAAAAAGAGAGGACAGACAGACAGTGATAGACAGACAGGCAGTGACAGACAGACAGACAGTGACAGACAGAGAGAGGACAGACAGACAGTGATAGACAGACAGGCAGTGACAGACAGACAGACAGTGACAGACAGAGAGGACAGACAGACAGTGATAGACAGACAGGCAGTGACAGACAGACAGACAGACAGACAGAGAGTGACAGACAGACAGTGATAGACAGACAGGTGACAGACAGACAGACAGAGAGTGACAGACAGACAGTGATAGACAGACAGGCAGTGACAGACAGACAGACAGGACAGACAGAGAGGACAGACAGAGGATAGACAGACAGGCAGACAGACAGACAGACAGGACAGACAGAAGTGACAGACAGACAGATAGACAGACAGGCAGCAGACAGACAGACAGATGACAGAGAGTGACAGACAGACAGGTGATAGACAGACAGGCAGTGACAGACAGACAGTGATTGACAGACAGGCAATGACAGACAGACAGACAGGACAGACAGACAGACAGTGACAGACAGAGAGTGGACAGACAGACAGATGACAGACAGACAGACAGACAGTGACAGACAGAGAGGAGTGACAGACAGACAGATAGACAGACAGGTGACAGACAGACAGACAGTGACAGACAGACAGACAGTTTGACAGACAGAGTGACAGACAGACAGACAGTGACAGACAGACAGTGATAGACAGACAGTGACAGACACAGAGTGAGTGACAGACAGACAGTGATAGACAGACAGGCAGGACAGACAGACAGACAGTGACATAGATGCGGATAGACAGACAGTGACAGACAGAGAGTGAGTGACAGACAGACAGTGAGACAGACAGGCAGTGACAGACAGACAGACAGTGACAGACAGACAGTGATAGACAGACAGTGACAGACAGACAGACGGTGACAGACAGATCAGACAGACAGAGAGTGAGGACAGACAGACAGTGGACAGACAGACAGACAGACAGACACAGACAGTGATAGACAGACAGACAGACAGAGAAGGAGGACAGACAGACAGTGATAGACAGACAGGCAGTGACAGACAGAGACAGTGACAGACAGACAGTGATAGACAGACAGTGACAGACAGAGTGAGTGACAGACAGACAGTGACAGACAGACAGGCAGTGACAGACAGACAGACAGTGACAGACAGACAGTGATAGACAGACAGTGACAGACAGACAGACTGTGACAGACAGACTGTGACAGACAGAGAGGAGTGACAGACAGACAGTGATAGACAGACAGGCAGGACAGACAGACAGAGACAGTGACAGACAGAGAGTGACAGACAGACTGTGACAGACAGAGAGTGAGTGACAGACAGACAGTGATAGACAGACAGGCAGTGACAGACAGATAGATAGACAGACAGACAGGCAGGACAGACAGACAGTGGATAGACAGACAGACAGGACAGACAGACAGTGATAGACAGACAGACAGACAGACAGACAGACAGACAGTGATACAGACAGACAGTGACAGACAGACAGTGACAGACAGACAGACAGACAGTGACAGACAGAGAGGACAGACAGTGACAGACAGAAGTGGCAGACAGACAGTGATAGACAGACAGACAGTGACAGAGACAGACAGTGACAGACAGACAGACAGACAGTGACAGACAGAGAGTGACAGGACAGTGACAGACAGACAGACAGACAGACAGACAGTGACAGACAGACATGAAGCAGACAGTGACAGACAGACAGTGATAGACAGGTGCAGTGACAGACAGACAGACATAGACAGACAGACAGTGACAGACAGAGTGACAGACAGTGACAGACAGACAGACAGTGACAGACAGACAGTGACAGACAGATAGAGGACAGACTGTGACAGACAGATTGCATAGAGACAGACAGACAGACAGTGACAGACAGAAAGACAGACAGACAGACAGTGACAGACAGACAGTGATAGACAGACAGACAGTGACAGACAGACAGACAGACAGTGACAGGAGCAGAGAGGACAGACAGTGACAGACAGACAGGACAGACAGAGAGTGAGACATCAGACAGACAGATGTGACAGACAGACAGACAGGTGACAGACAGACAGACAGACAGTGACAGACAGACAGTGACAGACAGACAGACAGTGACAGACAGACAGACAGTGACAGACAGTCAGGAAAAGAGGAGGACAGATCAGACAGACAGACTGTGACAGACAGACAGACAGACAGCAGACAGTGACAGACAGACAGACAGTGACAGACAGACAGACAGTGACAGACAGAGAGTGATGGACAAGAGTGACAGAAGCAGACAGTGATTGACAGACATTGACAGACAGACAGACAGACAGTGATATAGATCAGACAGACAGAGAGTGACAGACAGACAGATCAGACAGATAGTTTGTACAGACAGTGACAGACAGACAGTTCAGGCAGAAAGACAGTGACAGACAGACAGACAGTGACAGACAGAGTGAGTGACAATAACAGACAGACTGTGACAGACAGATTAGACAGACAGACAGACAGTGACAGACAGACAGTGACAGACAGACAGTGACAGACAGACAGTGACAGTGACAGACAGACAGTGACAAGGATCAGACAGACAGACAGACAGTGACAGACAGACAGTGACAGACAGACAGTGACAGACAGACAGACAGTGACAGTGACAGACAGACAGTGACAGACAGACAGTGACAGTGACAGTCAGACAGTGACAGACAGACAGTGACAGACAGACTGACAGACAGACTGTGACAGTGACAGACAGACAGTGACAGACAGACTGTGACAGATAGTGAGTGACAGACAGACAGTGACAGACAGACAGTGACAGACCGACAGTGACAGACAGACAGTGACAGACAGACAGTTACATATATAGCAGGTGAGTGAGAAGGAAGGAAGAAGGAGGAAGGAAGGGAAGGAGGGAAGGAAGAAGGGAAGAAAGGATGGAAGAAAGAAGGGAAGAAAGGAGGGAGGGAAGAAGGGAAGAAATGATGGAAGGAAGAAGGGAAGAAAGGATGGAAGGAAGAAGGAAGAAAGGAGGGAGGGAAGAAGGAAGAAATGATGGAAGGAAGAAGGGAAGAAAGGATGGAAGGAAGAAGGAAGAAAGGAGGGAGGGAAGAAGGGAAGAAAGGAGGAAGGAAGAAGGGAAGAAAGGAAGGAGGGAAGAAGGGAAGAAAGGAGGGAAGGAAGAAGGGAAGAAAGGAGGAAGGGAAGGGAGGAGGGAAGAAGGAAGAAAGGAGGGAGGGAGGGAGGGAGGAAGGAGGGAAGAAAGGAGGAGGGAAAGGAGGGAGTATCCGGGTCCAGGAGGAGGTTGTTCACTAACACACGGAAGCTCCTGGTCGAGGTGAGAGAGAGAGAGAGAGAGAGAGAGAGAGAGAGAGAGAGAAAAGAGAGAGAGAGAGAGAGAGAGAGAGAGAGACTGTCAGGGGTAAACACGGGAAGGAGGGAGGGAGGAGGGGAGGAGGAGGAGGAAGGGAGAAGATGGTGAGGGGAGGAGGGAATAGGGGGAGGAGATGGTGAGGAGGAGGAGGGGAGGAGATGGTGAGGGAGGAGGAGGGGAGGAAGAAGAGGGAGATGAGATGGTGAGGGGAGGAGGGAGGAGGAAGAAGAGGAGGAGGAAGGAGAGGAAGAGAGGAGGAGGAAGAGAAGGAGAGGTGGAAGAAGAGAAAGAGAAGGAGGAAGAGGAGGAGGAGGAGGAGGAGGAGGAAGAGGTGGAGGGGAGGAAATGAAATGAAGAAGAAGAGGGAGAAATTCTGCTTATTATCTACTATGCGTATCACCTGCAGATTAGACACCCTAACCTACCCCTCCTCCCCCCAGGTAGCTTTAGGGTGTTCAATCATCAGGTGAACTAAGCTCAGGTGATGCTAAATAATAATGTGAGATATAGCGAAAGACTTACCTTGATTCTGACAGTTTAATTAATTCAGGTAAACTGCGTCACACGAGTCCTATAGTAATAAGATGGTTTTACCGCTACTTGGAATGTGTGTCTCTCACCCTCCCTCCACTCCCCTACCCTCCTCCACTCCTCACTCCCTCCACTCCCTTACCCTCCCTCCACCCCCTACCCTCCCTCCACTCCACCCTCCTCCACCCCCTCCCTCCACTCTCACTCCTCCACTCCCTTACCCCTCCACCCCTCATCTCCTCCACCCCCACCTCCACCCCTCTCCCTCCACCCTTACCCTCCCTCCACTCCCTCACTCCTCCTCCACCCCTCACCTCCTCCACTCCTCACCCTCCTCCACCCCTCTCCTCACCTCACCTCCCCTATCCTCACCTTCCTCCACTCTTACCCTCCCTCCACTCTACCTCCCTCCACTCTCCTCCCTCCACCCACACCCTCCCTCCACTCTCACCCTCCCCTCCACCTCTCTCTCCTCCACCCCCCACCTCCCTCCACTCCCCATACCCTCCTCCCTCCACCTCCCTTACCCTCCCTCCACCTCCCTTACCCTTCCTCCACCTCACTCCTCCCTCCACTCTTCACCCCTCCTCCACCCCTTACCCTCCTCCACTTCCTACCTCCCTCCACTCCCTACCTTCCTCCACCCCTACCTCCTCCACTTCCTAACCCTCCTCCAGTCCTCACCTCCTCCACTCTCACTCCTCCTCCACTCTCATCTCCTCCTCCACTCCTCTACCCTCCCTCCACCCCTTACCCTCCCTCCACTCCCTACCCTCCCTCCACCTCCTTACCCCCTCCTCCACCCCTCATCTCCCTCCACTCCCCACCTTCCCTCCAGTCCCTTATTTCCACCTCCGTTCTCTCATAAAACAATCACTTCTCCTCTCCTCCTTCACATAAACCATTAGACTGTCTTCACTACTTCCGCCTCGTGTGCCGGAAGTCAACGTCCTCCTCCTCCTCCTCCTCCTTCCTCTTCCTCTTCCAGCCTCAGCACCTCCTTTCCCAGCATCTCTCCTCCTCTTCCTCCAGCATCTTCCTCTTCCTCTTTCCTCTTCTACCTCCACCTCTTCCTCCTCTTTCTCCCTCTGCCTTCATCTCTTCAGGACACGCTCAGCTGGCAACACTGATTGTCCTCGGGAGCGTCACATTCCTGCTTCACGTTGTTCTGGCTACACACATGACACACACACACACACAGCCATAACTGTGTCTTGATTACCAGTGAGACGCCGAGGTTACTGTTTGACCTGGGTGTGTGTGTGTGTGTGTGTGTGTGTGTGTGTGTGTGTGTGTGCTTGTGCTTCTTGTATCACCTGAATATTAGCACCCCTCCTTATACACCTGAAGATTAGCCATATTACTGCAATTGCAAATAATAGTTACTTCGGCAGCTGGCTGGGGTAACTGACCTAATCCAGAGGTGGGGGGTTGGGGGGACAAGGCTGGCATTACTGTACGGTACGGTTGGTATTTAGTCAGAATGTACCGTACGGAATTATGGTACGATATTTTCCTTGAAGTACGGTACGGTACGATTTAGTACGGTGAAATGAGCAAAATTCCGTACCGTAGCCGTGCCGTACCCAAGGCTTAAAAACATTATCATGCAATTATTAACTGCTTGAGGAGTGCGACTTATTTGAGTTTATTCTGGCTATCATTAGACAGTTTTATGCAGCTTAGAAGGATTTATGGGAATAAACAGTATAGACTAGCTGAATTAGCCATCTGTCTATTGTCTTTCATATACCCTTCCTAAATTGAATAAAATCATCTAATAATAGTCAGAAAAGAGAAAAGAAATGTGTCATCGATCTTCAAAGGGTTAATGTGTTGAGGCTTCAGTGATCAGTACCGTCCGTCAGCTGGTAGTCTGGTACTGTCAGTACTGATCACATTGCCTCACGCCAACTATTCACGGATAACTTGAGAGTAGTGTCTCCACCTCTCCACAGCCACTCCTTCCATCGCCGTCGGGAGGGAGAAGTCATCACAGGGGCACTTTATCTAATATTGCACATTATTAGTAAGATGACACATATTTTAGCTTGTTGTAAATTAGGTAAGACTAAGAAATAAAATTCCGTTAGAAGGCAACAATATTATGGGCACATTTACAGTCACTTCAAATGTTCCTTTTAAAATCCACACATGTACTCTAATAAATTGTTCACAGATAGAGAATTATTTTGACGTAAATATATTTTGCCGATGGTACGATACAAGTACGGAATTAGGTACGGTATTTTTTCCGTACTGTACGGTACGGAAAATAATTGGGGTACGGTACGAAATTACGGTAGTATTTTAGCCAGGTACGAGTACGGAAAAATATTCCATACCGTACCGTACTACCAGCCTTGGAAGAGGAGCAGTAAGGAGAGGAAGGAGAGGGCAGGGATGGAAGTGAACGGGGGAGAAGAAGGCATGGGAAGGAGGGAAGTGAAGGAAAAGAGGAAAGGAAGGAGGGGGAAGAGGAAGGCGGGAGAGAAGAAGGAGAATAGGAAGGAGGGGAAGGAGGAAGGAAAACTGAAGGAGAGGAGGAAGAGGAGTTATACATACATCATACACTTTACAGTAGGTATTTAAGCTGGATTATACACATCATATACGGGGATTATACATCATACAATAATCTCTTACTATAGGAGGAAGGTTGTATAATGTATAATATGAGAGAAAGTTATAGAGAGTTATACACCATCGGTCTGGCCTATTGGTATGGAGGGGGAATGCATATATTAGAAGGTTTATGCATTTTTCATTTGTGTCGGTGGGAGGGGGGGTGAGGAGGGGGTGAGGAGGGGGGGGCGTTGTATAATGAAAGAGAAGATGTATGTTGTTATGTAGTTATTCACGAGAGTTGTATTGGTCTGTTTTGTTGTTTGTGTGTTTATGTGTACGTTTTTGTATGTGTGTGTGTATTTGTGCTGTGTGTGTGTGTGTGTGTGTGTGTGTGTGTGTGTGTGTGTGTGTGTGTGTGTGTGCCCTCATTTTTATAGCTGTGTATATATTTGACTTGAGAAAGGCAGCAGTTAAGTGGATATAACACTCAACTGCCGTCCTAAGGTTCACTGGTTCGAACCAATCAGGTGTAGATGGTAAATAGCTTTACTGTTGGGTGAGTGAAGGCCATCGGGTACAGTACTTACCACAATACCTCCTTGTATACTGAAGGCTTCATGTATAGTTCAGAGGTAAATGTCGCAAGTTATTGAGACAAATTTCATACGTCGGACAGTCCAGGGGCCGGATACTCAAAAACATTTATGGGACAGTATGTCTTTGTGTACCCCGTAACTGGACTTACAGTCTCAGATCGGTATACTCAAAACTCAGATGGTATACTCAAAACAAATATTTGACATCGAACTCCGTCAGTTAACTCATAATCTAGCGCATAACTTACACCAGCTCCTGAGGTTCTGTAACACACTCAACCCGGATGTACAGGAGTAGTCACTAATTCCCGATTGTATAAAATTTTTAATAATATATGTTGTAATAATGCTTGTTAGACTTGTTTTATCATAGAATAATGAAGAAAATGTTTTGTACATCAACATACTGAAATATAATATTTCACTTTGTCTTTTTCGTAACCTTTTTGTTGCCATAATAAGCGGCTTGAGTGTTGGTCTCAGTTTGGAAGAGACGCATCTTTTGTCTTCTTACACATTATAAAGTATTTCTTACCAAAACAGAAGGTTTGTATTGTTCACACTTAGGGTAAAAATATGTTTTATGACTGAGTAAACTTGTAGATAGAACTTATTAATGTTGTATAGCCGTAAATATCCCTCAGTAATGAAAGCCAAATATGAGGTCAAGTGAACACTCCTGCCTAGACTTCGCCTTGTTTTTCTAATATTCAACCAATAGTCTTAGCCTATTTTCTTATGTATATGGCTTATGATAACATGAAAGGCTATAAATTTCCATAGGCTAGCCAAAATTAAATGATATTAGGCGTAAAATATGGATTGCAGTTAGCTTGATTAATAGGGGCATATATAACGGCTTTTTCAATCTTAGGCAAATAAATGTTTAAACGTGGGGCCTACTTAGTTTAGTTAGAACATGAGGATTATTTAAATAAGAAATTTTACCAATAGGTTAGGTTAGGTTAGGTTAGGTTAGGTTAGAGAATGTGTACATGGTTTTTTTTTGTGAGCGTCAGGCCGTCAGTGAGACACTTTGTCTAGCAGCTACCTTAGGCCTAGTTCCAGACTTTCCTTGAACAGTATCATAGGGTAGAGTATTAATTTAAGAAAATTTACGGCTAATCCGATATATTTTCAGGTTTTAAATTGTTGTTTTTTGTATGAACTTGAAGACAATTCAGACCAAATGACCCAAACAGTGAAAGGAAAACACCATGTTCTAGGCTAAATTTCCCTAAAATTATTTTCTTTCTTTTGGCGACTTCACACACCATTGCGCATACTTCAGTCTCACTGAAATTTGGTCGTTTCTTCAGGTGGTTGTCCTTCCATCTTTTGCTTACAAACTAATATCACGTGCATCGCTCTCAGCTGGTTTCTCCTTCTCTTGTGATTGGTTGATGATTTTGTTAACTGAGCGCTGATTGGCCAACTAGCTCCTGCACTGTCATCTACCTTCCGACAAGAGAACTGAATTTACATGGTAAACACCAGAGTTATGATAACTTACGGACTGCTTAAGGAACTGTAAATAAATTTAGGGTATGCTAAATTTACGGGACTGTGAGGAGTCTGCAATATATGGTACTGTATCTCGCTAATATACGTAACTTACGAGGTGTTTTGAGTATCCGGCCCCTGAACCTCACGGCCAGGACCTCTCATAGCTGTACGATACTTTCTCAATGTAACGGCAGCGTACGTCCAGTCTATTTCTCGAACATGTTGACTACCTGACGTATGAACAATATATTAACAGGTATTCCTTGATTATCTAGAATCGTATAAGACAGTTTTATCTAAAGCCTTGACAACGTGTGTTCAGCCCACTAGTATAACAACTCCACAACCAGCCGTACAATCAAATATAATGTATTAGTGTATGATTAATCACCGACTCGCGCGGACCTGTACGATAGTTTCAGCTGCGGGGGGAGGGGGGGGGGGGCTGGCAGCGTGCACCCCTCTTAACCACTAACCTAACTCAACCTAACCTAAGCTAACCACTCGCCTGTAATTAAGAGAAAATGACTCATATCATCGTTTTATACTTTCTGATATATTTACAAAGTTCCTGAAAATCCCCGTCAGATATTTCAAACAGGCATATGGACGGACGGACTGGGAGACAGAGAGACAGACAGAGACGCCGTGGGTGTACTAATGACATTGATTGTTATGGACAGGTTATAGACGCTGAGACTTGATATAATATGATGGTTGTAGTAGTAGTAGAGGGTGATAACCCCAGCAGAAAGATCACTTCTTGCACTTCCATCAAGACTGGGAGGGATGGGACTAATCAATCCAGAGGAGATTGCAGCCACCGAACATCAAAATTCACTTAAGCTCACGGCAGCCCTCACGGACCACATAATAGCCCAGAACGCAACAGGGGAGGTAGATACCAGTGAAGTAAACAAGATTTGTAGGTCCATTACGACAGAACGACAGCTCTGCCAAAAATAAAGTTGCAGCAACTGTTGCTGCAGGTACCAGAAAATTTGAAAAAAAAAGTAGCTATAGTGCAGGAGGTGGGCGCCTCGAACTGGTTAACTACGTTACCGATAGGGGCAAATGGTTTCAGTCTCAATAAACAAGAATTTACAGATGCCATTGCTCTAAGGTACGGTCGGCCAGTAAAAGGTTTGCCCTCCCAATGTGTGTGTGGCTCTTCCTATGACGTTGATCACGCCATGGTGTG
The DNA here is from genome assembly GCF_018991925.1 of Homarus americanus. Classification (NCBI taxonomy): domain Eukaryota; kingdom Metazoa; phylum Arthropoda; class Malacostraca; order Decapoda; family Nephropidae; genus Homarus; species Homarus americanus. Next base: position 17,276 of record NW_024723430.1, read on the forward strand.
CAAGAAAGGGGGCTTCATATGCATGAGGCATGACGAAGTAAGGGACCTCACAGCAAATATGCTGAAGGAAATCTGCCGGGATGTCATGGTAGAACCGACCCTCCTTCCTTTGGATGGTGAGATCTTCCAACATAGGACTTCAAACACATCTAATGAAGTCCGTGTTGACGTCAGTGCTCGAGGATTCTGGACGTGGGGACAGCGAGCTTTCTTCGACATCAGGATTTTTGATCCCATGGCCGCATGTCACCGTAACCTAGCTCTCGATGCTGCACACAGGAGGAACGAGAACGACAAGATAAGGGCATATGGGGAGAGAATTCAAAACGTTGATCAAGGCAGCTTCACTCCTCTAGTGTTCACAACCTCTGGTGGGATGGGACCAAGTGCAAGATGTTTCTACGCCAGACTCGCGGAGTTGATCTCCGAACAGAAGCAGCAGCCCAGAACTTATGTTACAGCCTGGATGAGATGTCGACTGTCTTTCTCTCTCCTTCGGTCGGCTTTGCTCTGCCTCAGGGGAACGAGAGCTTCTGCCCCAATGCCGACAGCTGCTGCAGATATTGACTATGAGGCTACAGTCACTGAATAGATCTGTTGCTCAACTAATTCAACACAGATAGGATAGCTACTTATGTATAAGGATATTTAATATTAAGGTAATAAAATGGCGGCGAAGGTGTGGCTATTGGGAGAGGCTGGAGGCCACGTTAAAAAAAAAGGAGGTTGTAGTAGTAGTAGTAGTAGTAGTAGAGGTTGTAGTAGTACTAGAGGTTGTAGTAGTAGTAGAGGTTGTGGTAGTAGTAGAGGTTGTAGTAGAAGTAGAGATTGTGGTAGAAGCAAATCAACAACTTCAACAACTCTACAAGCAAGATCTAAAGTAGTGACGAGTTATAACTACAAAACTATGTCACTATGTCACAACAACACCTCAGACCAGTATAACAACAACAACAGTCACTACAACACCATCCAGAGTTTATGGCGTCTGGGACTATTGTTGTAGCGCAGGGGTGGGTGTGTGAGTGGGGAGATGACCTGTAGGGCCTTGTAGTGTTGTTGTGACGGGAGTGTGGGTGTGGGAGGGGGTGTGGTGGTGGGTGGCATGGTGTGGGTGGGGGGTTGACCTTAACATTAATACCTTTACATTTAACCTTATTATCATCCATTATACATCAATGTCACCTGTGGTGTTGATTTTTTTACCTTAATTAAAATACCTGAATTCCTTGATGGTATTTTAGTATTAGAAGATCACAAGTTGAAGTAAATACACTCTAGTTTTTCTCATTCATTTAGTTAACAATTTTTTTTAATATGAATTTTTAACCAGGACTCGAACCCACGATCTTCTGTGTGTGACCGGGAAGCGTTACCTCTAGACCACTAGGACACTAAAAGCAATTCTAGACTTGTTCTATTTCACACAAGGCCTGTTCATCTAGCTTATGGTGCTGATAACCACAAGGAAAGAAGAAAACACTTCGTGCTTTCTTCTTTCCTTGTGGTTATCAGCATATACCTAGATCACGCGCACCTACAGTGATTTACTTGCATATATATATATATATATATATATATATATATATATATATATATATATATATATATATATATATATATATATATATATATATTTATATGGGGGGTGATTCTTTTTGAGAGAATTTGAACCGTTTTGGTGTTTATTTCAATCCTATTTTCCCCCTTGATGTAAGAGTTTAGATTCTTCAGGGTTACCTAGATACATTCACTTAGTACCATTATCTAGATACGTTTACTTAGTACTTTACCTAGATACGTTCACTTAGCCCCTTACCTAGATACGTTCACTTAGCACCTTACCTAGATACGTTCACTTAGCCCTTTACCGGGACTCGTTCACTCAGCACTATATAAATCACGGTGACAAAATTACTCGGGAACTTTCCATCTCAGCTGAAACACCTTCTCTTAACACCTCATTAGTTGACAAACTTATCCTACATAATCATTTAGTGACTCCATCGACTATACTGTAGTGTTAGAAAGTTTTTGGGTAGTGAGGTGCGGTCTACAAATGCTACGGACCCGAGTGTGTTTGGGCAGGTTCTGTGTGTGGAGAGCAGGACAGGGCGGAAATGGTTTTCCAGTGACGTTTTCACTGGTCTCTATTTAGATTTCAGTCCCTGTGATAATGTTGTGAATCGTTAAGTAGAAACCAATCGGAGGAGGTTTTTCGGTTTATTTTTTTTTTTACGAAAGGTTTAAGTTTTTTTTTTAGTGTGTGTGTGTGTGGGTGGGTGTTGTTTTATGATGATGATGGGCTTAAGGTGGAGGTTTTACAGTGAGTGGAATTTTGTGTGCGGTGAGCGAACGTTTTAGAAACAAGGCGCGGCTGTAGCAGTGAAAGTTGGTGGATGAAAGTGAGGGTGAGGCTTGGAGAAGATATGGGATGGGTGGGGAGGGGTTGGGGCGGGCGGGGAGGGTTGGGGGCGGGGAGGGGTTGGGAGGGACGGGAGGGATTGGGAGGGTCAAGGAAGGACGCTGGAGGAGTAACGGAGGGGTGCTAAAGGAGTGACGAGGTTTTTGGAGACTTGGTGAGAGTTTTGGGGGGAGAGTCGGGGATTAGTGGAGGAGTGACGATTGAAGGTAATTGGAGGAGTAGCTTGAAGGAGAGAAGGAAAGAAATAGATGGAGTGACAATAGGGAGGAGGAGGAGGAGGAGAAGGGGTAGGTCCTCAGCTCACACAGCCTCAGCATGTTAATTAAGGTGTGTCTACCTGGTGAGTGGTAGAAAGCGAGAACACCTCCCAGCCCGGGCCGTAGATGACCACCTGCAGCCTCAGGGGGTAAGCGGAGGCCGTTCAGCGGGGCCAACTCCACTTTTCGGTCATCAGGAACAAGTTGTCGATTTCTCCGTGTATGCTCCGCTGATTATAGCTCTGAGGGACGCACCAACATACTCCTCAGACTTAACCTACGAGTTTTTTATCACCAAAGTCAGGAAAAAGAATTGATGGTAAATGTTATGATTTTAATGAACCTGGTATTTATCAGTGGTCAGAGTCATAATTTAAACGAGTTGCATTAATATTAGTAAACAGACTCCTTATACAGACGAAGACGAGATAAAAAGGGTCCTTAAGGATCTATTTCTACTCCGCCAGGATACATGTCTTGTAGGGCACGACAGTACAGCCTCCAGAAACTGCCACTCTAACAGTTGACAGCCAGCTTGATTTCCTCATCAAGGTCGAAGCATTTAGGTGCGAAGTAACGGGACAGCTGTTGATGTATGGCGCTTGTGTTGTTGCGGCCAGCTGTCAAGGTTATAACTGAGGGAGGCCTACAGGAGGGAGGAAGGGAGGGAGAACTCTATGGGGGGTGGGGAGGGGAGGACTCAAAGAGAGGGAAGGTGCATGTATGAGAGACGGAGGGAGAGAGAGAGAGACGAAGGCAAAGAGAGAGAGAGAGAGGGAGTTGAGTTGCCTCTCTCTCTCTGGCCCACCGAAGGTTGGTGGCGGGTGGCCTGGCCCCGCCCGGCAGTCAGTCAGTCCCTTGGTGCCTTAGTGATCACACGCACCCAGTCCTAGCTGGATACCGGTGAGTTGGGGCCCCGGGTATGTCCTGGGTCCCTGTAGTGGGTACCAGAGGTTCACACCCTCCAAGTACCGATGTTCTCTTTTCACTCATATTGACAATTTCACCTTTGTGGTCAGCCTCACGCTAACAAGTGTTTGGAGAAAGTGGTCAAGTTCTTCGCTGCCTGGCTCATGACGGCGCAAATATTTCTCCTAACATTTATGAATGTTTAGACTGGTATTTGGTGATAATATACGATTCATATTTTGATGTTTCTGATAAACTGTCGGTATGTTTGCATCAGTCCCCCGCAGCCTTGACAGAAACCAGCCTTTCATTTTGTGACCACAAGACACCAACGCCACGTATTGTATACTGAAAACAAGACCCGTTCAATATTATTTATGTGTGTTTATGTGAAATGTGTAGTGTTGGTAGTGTTGGTAGTGTTGGCAGTGTTGGTAGTGTTGGTAGTGTTGGTAGTGTTGGCAGTGTTGGTAGTGTTGGTAGTGTTTACGTGGAGCAGAATTAAGTCTCAATCTGATGTGTTGTGGGAGTGAGTGAGGGATTACCACAGGTCCCCGAAGGAGTCAAGTGACAGGCCAACACCACAGGTCTGGCCAGTCAACTGCAAGTCCTATCGGATCAATATGGCGGTCAATTTAAAGCAAAGGAAATGAATATACTAACTTCTGATGCTTTATTTGTGCAGGATTTTGTGTAAACTTTTAGTCTTGTGAATTATTTAATCTTAAAGGCCTTACTACGCACACACACACACACACATACATACATACACACAAACACTCACACACACACACACACACACAAACACACACACACACACACACACATACATACACACAAACACATACACACACACACACGGTTCAGGGAGGGACTTCAACGCACTAACAAGAAGTAATCTAAGAATATATCACCTCCCCCCAACACTCCACCCGGCACAGATAATCAACCCACGACCTACACACTAACCCCGGCCACCAGCTCTTCCGTCTACTACATAAAAGCCATAAAATGTCAACAACTTTCATAGGAGAGGTGATCGGCGGCGGCCCTTAAATAGCAGCACAGGACCTCCTCTCATCTTGGGGTCTAGAGAATGTGCCTCCAGGTGAACCAGTTCCCTCAATAACTCGGCCCACGACGTAGATACTGAGGAGGGAGGGGGGGGGCGAAGGGGGGGTGGAGGTAGGAGTATTGTGCTGCACCGCCTTCTTCAGAGTGCATATGAGGGCGTTCCACGAGGCCGCTCACCCTCACGATCACACACACACACACACACACACGCACACACACACGTATAGTTGTGTGGTCTCATTCGCATGGGTTCTAAATGGGCGTCAATGGCCTTCTTCCGTCATTATTTTGTTACTGCGTGGTTGTGGGGTGTAATGTAGGTGTTGAGGGTGTAGTTCAGGTGTGTAGTGGTGGTGTAGAGGAGAGGGAGGTGTTGTGGTGGTGTAGAGGAGAGGGAGGTGTTGTGGTGGTGTAGAGGAGAGGGTGTAGCTAAGGTGTGTTGTGGTGGTGTAGAGAGAGGTGTAGCCAAGGTGTGTTGTGGTGGTGTAGAGGAGAGGGAGAAAGTTGTGGTGGTGTAGAGGAGAGGGTGTAGCTAAGGGGTGTGTTGTGGTGGTGTAGAGGAGAGGGAGGTTAGGGTGGTGTAGAGGAGAGGAGGTAAGTTGTGGTGGTGTAGAGGAGAGGGAGGCAAGCCAGGTGTGTGGAGAGAGGGTGTAGCTAAGGGGTGTGTCGTGGTGGTGTAGAGGAGAGGAGGTGCTGCAGGTAGAGGAGAGGGAGGTGTTGTGGTGGTGTAGAGGAGAGGGAGGTGTTGTGGGTGTGGAGAGGAGGCAAGTGTGTGAGGAGGGAGGTTGTGGTGGTGTAGAGGAGAGGGAGGTGTTGTGGTGGTGTAGAGGAGAGGGAGGTGTTGTGGTGGTGTAGGAGGAGAGGGAGGTGCTGTGGTGGTGTAGAGGAGAGGGAGGTGTTGTGGTGGTAGAGGAGAGGGTGAAGCTAAGGTGTGTTGTGGTGGTGTAGAGGAGAGGGAGGTGTTGTGGTGGTGTAGAGGAGAGGGTGTAGCTAAGGTGTGTCGTGGTGGTGTAGAGGAGAGGGAGGGTGCTGTGGTGGTGTAGAGGAGAGGGAGGTGTTGTGGTGGTGTAGAGGAGAGGGTGTGGCTAAGGTGTTGTGGTGGTGTAGAGAGGAGAGGGAGGTGTTGTGGTGGTGTAGAGGAGAGGGAGGTGTTGTGGTGGTGTAGAGGAGAGGGTGTAGCTAAGGTGTGGTGGCGACAGGTGTAAGTTAACCCAACAATTACAGGTGTAGTCACAGCAGGTGTAAACTAACCTCCTGAGTACATCTGGTTTGCTCTCGTGTACTGAAGCGAAAGCAAACAGTCTGCCTTTGTTCCCTCCACAACTACTGAGTTTACGGTGGAGGGTATACACACCCCTCCACTGGTCCTATACGTTTAGTGGAGGGAGGTGGAGTGTGGAGGGAGGTGGGAGGTGGAGGGAGGTGGAGGAGGGAGGTGGAGGTGGAGGGAGGTGGTGGAGGTGGAGGGAGGAGTGTGGAGGGAGGTGGAGTGGAGGGGAGGAGCAAGTGGGGGGAGGTGGAGGTGGAGGGAGGTGGAGTGTGGAGGGAGGTGGAGGTGGAGGGAGGTGAGGTGGAGGGAGGTGGAGGTGTGGAAGGAGGTGGAGGTGGAGGAGGTGGAGGTGGAGGAGGTGGGAGCGTGAGGGAGGTGGAGTATGGAGGGAGGTGGAGGGAGGGAGGTGGAGTGGAGGGAGGTGGGAGTGTGGAGGAGGTGGAGTGTGGAGGGAGGTGGAGTATGGGGAGGTGGAGGGAGGGAGTGTGGAGGAGGTGGAGTGGAGGGAGGTGGAGTGTGTGGAGTGGGAAGCTAGAAAATATGAGAAAGCTTGATCGTCCACACCTGGCCCTCCGTCACTGCCTCGTTAACTCCCTCGTTATTGTGTTCTCCAAGTTCACTGTTCTTACTGTTAAATTGTTCTCGCTGCTGTTCTCCAAGTTCACTGTTCTTACTGTTAAATTGTTCTCGCTGCTGTTAACTGTTCTCCAAGTTCACTGTTCTTACTGTTAAATTGTTCTCGCTGCTGTTAACTGTTCTCCAAGTTCACTGTTCTTACTGTTAAATTGTTCTCGCTGCTGTTAACTGTTCTCCAAGTTCACTGTTCTTACTGTTAAATTGTTCTCGCTGCTGTTAACTGTTCTCCAAGTTCACTGTTCTTACTGTTAAATTGTTCTCGCTGCTGTTAACTGTTCTCCAAGTTCACTGTTCTTATTGTTAAATGTTCTCCAAGTTAACTGTTCTTAACTGTTCTCCTAGTTCCCTGTTCACCGGTCATTGAGTTCACTGTTCACCGAGTTCACTGTTCATAAACTTGTTCTTCTTCCTGTTCAACCTGTAACATGTTCTTACCTTTTAAGGTTTGGTCTCTGTTTATTAAAAAACACACACAAACACACACACACACACACAAACACACACCACACACACACACACACACACACACCACACACACACACACACACACACACACACACACACACACACATACCACACACACACACACACACACACACACACACATACCACACACACACACACACACACACACACACACATACCACACACACACACACACACACACACACACACACACACACACACACACACACACACACACACACACACACACAATAATACACACACACACATACATACACGTCTAGCTGAACAAAAAACTTTCTATTCAGTCAATTTTATTTGTATAGGAGTTAACTATGCGTAGTACGGACCCTGCCTTTAAATCACCTTGTTTACTTTATCATCTTACTTAATTATCTTATTTTATTATCTTACTTTATTATCTTACTTTATTATCTTACTTTATTAACTTACTTTATTATCTTACTTTATTATCTTATTTTATTATCTTATTTTATTTTCTTACTTTATTATCTTACTTTATTATCTTACTTTATTATCTTACTTTATTATCTTACTTTATTAACTTACTTTATTAACTTACTTTATTATCTTATTTTATTATCTTATTTTATTAACTTACTTTATTAACTTACTTTATTATCTTACTTTATTAACTTACTTTATTATCTTATTTTATTATCTTACTTTATTATCTTACTTTATTAACTTACTTTATTATCTTATTTTATTATCTTACTTTATTAACTTATTGCCTTATTATTGTGACAGATCGACAGCCAGACAGACAGACATGTAGAAAGACAGACAGACACAATCAGATATGCTTCCGAGGACTCCACAAAGGCCAGACGAGGGTAAAAACATAAGAAAAAATAAATCAAGGTTTTTGTAGAAAATTAATATAGTGTCCCCTGTTACCTTGCCAGTGTTGCCAATGATAGCCTGTTACCTTGTCACAGTGTTGCCAATGGTACCTTGAGAGACATGCCCTTTCAGCTTACCTTGTTACCCTGCCAGTGTGTGTGTGTGTGTGTGTGTGTGTGTGTGTGGGTGGGTGAGGGAGTCTGTGGGGGTGAGGGAGTGTGTGTGGGTGAGGGAGTATGTGTGGGTAAGGGAGTGGGCAGGGAGGGGTCAGGACCTGTTCTCATCCTCCTTGACATACACCCACAACATTGGACTAAGTTTACGGGATTCACCACTCCTCTCACCTCTACTCTCACTTCTACTCTCTCTCACTCTCCCTCACCTCTACTCTCTCTCACTCTCCCTCACCTCTACTCTCTCTCACTCTCCCTTTCCCTCATCCCTCAGTCTCCACTTTTCCTCTCCTAATATATTGTGTCGCAAAATCATAGATGAAAGTGGAAAACAGATAGAGTTCAACACCTTATACACAGAATCAAGTCCTATTTAAAGGGGTTCAACACCTTATACACAGAATCAAGTCCTATTTAAAGGGGTTCAACACCTTACACACGGAATCAGATCCTATTTAAAAGGGTTCAACACCTTATACACGGAAACGGGTCCCATTTACCTTAAGTTTACACTGTGACCCGTACTTAGAGTGCGAGAAACATTGGGCAATAAAGAACTTTCTCCTGAGATATTTAACTTCGAACGGAATGTCTAAAATTCGGGTGATTTTCGAAATATTTATCTATGTTTTCCCAAGACTTGAGGAGAGTAGTTTAAGTTATACGTATTTTATGATGAAGAAAATGACTGGAAGATCTTAGGTGAAGGATATGAGGCAGTGTTTGCTGAGGGGTGTTTTAGTACGTGTGTGTTTAAACATATCAAGTAAAGAAAAAAATTAAGACATGTCCATATCACTGCATCATTAGGTGTTGTTCATGTCAATACCAACATGTCCAACCACATACCATAAAAGACATGCCAGGTAGATACGTACATGTCTTATAGTGTAACTCGACCTCAAAAAAGTATCTTTACGATGTTGTGTGAGACAATATGACTCAACGAAGGACTATGACAACCCTGCCGACACAACAGGAGTCAGTGTTCATTCTGAAATTCATCGACCCTCTCCGTAAAGATACTTATTGGAGCGAGTGATACACCCTCATATCACCGTGACCGACCCTAACTCTCGTGTTCTCTCTCTCCCTCACAGATGAAGTTCCTCTTAGCGGCGGCTGCCCTGTTGGCAGCTCTCACGCATGGGCGTAAGTAACTGTCTATTTCTGGTAATGTAAAAACATCCCCGGTGTTGGCCAATAGCGGTCGCATACTCCACAACATCGCCGGTGTTGGCCAATAGCGGTCGCATACTCCACAACATCGCCGGTGTTGGCCAATAGCGGTCGCATACTCCACAACATCGCCGGTGTTGGCCAATAGCGGTCGCATAATCCACAACATCGCCTGTGTTAGCCAATAGCGAACGAATACTCCACAACATCGCCGGTGTTGGCCAATAGCGGTCGCATACTCCACAACATCGCCGGTGTTGGCCAATAGCGGACGAATACTCCACAACATCGCCTGTGTTAGCCAATAGCGAACGAATACTCCACAACATCGCCGGTGTTGGCCAATAGCGAACGAATACTCCACAACATCGCCGGTGTTGCCAATAGCGGTCGCATACTCCACAACATCGCCGGTGTTGGCCAATGGCGGACGAATACTCCACAACATCGCCGGTGTGGCCAATAGCGGACGAATACTCCACAACATCGCCGGTGTTGCTAATAGCGGTCGCATAATCCACAACATCGCCGGTGTTGGCCAATAGCGGACGAATACTCCACAACATCGCCTGTGTTAGCCAATAGCGAACGAATACTCCACAACATCGCCGGTGTTGGCCAATAGCGGTCGAGCACGCACGAATCTCCACAACATCGCCGGTGTTGGCCAATAGCGGACGAATACTCCACAACATCGCCGGTGTTGGCCAATAGCGGCTAATCCACAACACGCCGGTGTTGGGCCAATAGCGGACGAATATCCACAACATCGCCGGTGTTGGCCAATAGCGATGAATACTCCACAACATCGCCGGTGTTGGCCAATAGCGGTCGCATAATCCACAACATCGCCGGTGTTGGCCAATAGCGGACGAATACTCCACAACATCGCCGGTGTTGGCCAATAGCGGACGAATACTCCACAACATCGCCGGTGTTTGCCAATAGCGGACGAATACTTCACAACATC